>NW_010412946.1:385-636 GCF_000710305.1 Buceros rhinoceros silvestris | reverse complement strand
TCCACCTGCCAGGAACAGAGCGGGGAGATCTCACAGCTGCACAACCAGCCTGCTGGGGGTCTCCTCAGGTACCTCCCAGGTCCCTCTTCCTCACCCCTGATGATAGTCCAGCGTGTGCCGCAGGGTCTGAGGGATGGGACACGAGAGGGGATCTAACAGAGCAGGAGCCCTCCCTGTCCCCCCAGCACTGCCTGTGCCCTGTGGTTTGCAGGCAGGGGGGCCCATGTCCGGCAGCTCTGGGAGCTAAGCGC
>NW_010412946.1:0-273 GCF_000710305.1 Buceros rhinoceros silvestris | reverse complement strand
TTTGCAGGCAGGTGGACCCATGTCCGGCAGCTCTGGCAGCTAAGCGCGGGCAGTGGGGACATGAGCACAACCCCAGCAAAGTGCCCCGGCTGCCCCAGGCACCACACATACCGTGGGCGCATCCTTGCTCCGCGACGGGGATGTGCTGCTCGAGGAGGCCATGGAGGTCGGGCTGAGCGGGACAGCCTCCTTCCTCCCCAGCGGGACCTTCTCCACCCCGTTCTCCCGGGACGAGTAGGAGTGGACGCTGTGCGGGGAAGAGGGGTCCTGGGG
>NW_010412945.1:7450-27828 GCF_000710305.1 Buceros rhinoceros silvestris | reverse complement strand
TCAGTGGTGCAAAGTCCAGCTGGCAGCCAGTAACCAGCAGCATCCCTCAGAGGTGGACACTGGAGCGCATGCAGTTTAATGTCTTCATTACCAATCCTGACAGCAGGATCAAGTGCATTCTTAGCACATCTGCTGGCAATACTAAATCAGGAAGAACAGCCAATATGCTAGAGGGCGGGGTTGCTACTCGGAGAGATACAGACAGGTTGGAGAAATGGGCAAACTGGAAAACCTCGTGAAGTTAAAAAAAAAAAAAAAAACATATGCAAGGACTGGGACGGAATAACCCCATTCAAAAATACAGGCTGGGAGGAGACTCTCTGGGAGGCAGCAATTTAGAGAAGCATCTGAGATCTTAATGGGCAACAAGTTGGACATGAGACAGCAGTGTGTCCTAGCAGCAAAGAAGGCCAATTGCATCCTTGAAGGTTTTAGCCAAGATTGTGGCCAGCAGGTCAAAGGAATGTTTATTCCCCTCTGTTGAGCACTGGTAAGAAAATTCTGAGGTGTTATGTCCTGTTCTGAACTCCCAGTGCAAAAAATACAAGGACATACTGGAGCAGCTCCAGGAAAAGGCCACCAAGCTGACCAGGGACTGGAGCACGTGATGTAGGAGGAGAGGTGGGGAGAGATGACTTTATTCATCCTGGAGATGGCAATAATCTGGGGAGACTTGTATTGCTGTCTACAGCTACCTGATCAGAATATGCAGAGAAGGTGGAGCCAGACTTTTCTCAGAGGTGCACAGCATTAGGAAAAAAAAGGCACTGGGCACAACTTGGAACATGTGAAATTTCAGTTAGATATAAGGAAAAATATTTTTGCAATGGGAGTAACTGGAATTATCAAATTCCGTCTGGGAAGGTTGTGGGATCTTCATCCTTGGAGATGTTCAAGACTTGACTAGACGTGTTCCTGAGTGACCTGACCTAATTAGAAATCCTTTAAGCAATGAATTGAATTAGATGACTTCCATAGGTCTCTTCTAACCTAATTTATTCCAGGCTTCTGGGATTGTAATTCATTTCAAAACTGTTCACATCTAGTGGTCATGAACCTTCCCTTGAAACATCTGATACCCAGCTGTGTAAGAGATGGTAATACCAGCTACTTTATGCCTCTTTAGATCCCACAGCTTGTTCTAATTGAGTGAGTAGTGCAGGGCATAGAGGCATGCTAACAGGTTACCTACAAGCAAAGGTACACAAGGTATTCAAAGTGCCTGTGATTGAGCATGAAAGAGTCCATGTGGAGCAGCACACTGACAGTAAGATGGCTTTAAAGCCTACCTCAAAACATAGTGAAGACTTGGCTCGAAGACATCTTCTGTCTAATTCCATATGGCTGTTCCTGTCTGTTTACCAGAAAAACTCTTCTAGTAGAATTTTAAAACAAACAGCAAGATAGTTTGAAATAAGGAGAAAGAAATAACGAGGCACAAAGAAATTCGTTCATCATTTAGTCCAGGTATACTTTGAAGACTGTTCTTCAACGAAGCTGCTTCGGTTACAGCACCTCAAGCTGAGTGTGTATTCATCCTATTATTGAAAAAACACATTCTCATTCTCAAATATATAGAGGGGAAAAGAGAAATGGCTGGAAACTTTAACATAGTTTAAAATATGTATACTAGCAAGTTCTTTGAAGATTATGTCTCTAATTGCTGAACTGACATTTCAAGTATGATACAGTTGTACCAATATGGAGAGGCAATTTAGAGCTATAGCATTACTTTGTCATTAACTGGTAATGTTTCCTTATGTTTCCTTTATGAGCTCATTTCCACTGATAGGCAATTATTTATTTGTATTGGCTCCCGTAGTGACACAATCCAAAATGTTTCTCTGTCTGAGAATGCAGGGTAATAATTGTTCTGAAGAATGAGAAGTGTTATAGTTTGTTTTGCATGGAATGGCAGGTTAGAGGAATAATGAACTCAATGAAGGACAATGAGCAAAGGGTAGCAATATTGACAAGATGCCAGTATAGACCAGAACAAGGCAGAGAATATTCCAGTTGGGTGCAAGAAACTGTTTGAAATCTTCCATAACTAGATGAAAGGGTCAGCAGTATGTTACAGGTTATATTAGAATAGAAAACATTGCAATCACTAACGAAATGAAGGGAGAAGGAATCCAAAAGGATGAGAAACAGAAAAATCAGGTCGGGTTTTAAATGATGCCTGTGAGGGGAGTAATTCAAAACACAGATAATCGCTTTTGTGGAATGTTTTAAAATATGTAGAGTTAAAAATATTCTAACTTTTGCCTGAAGATCAAAATAGAAATCAGCTTGCAATGTAGTCTTGCTACATAAACTGCTGTGATTGTGGGGAGTGATAGTCTTGTAACACATGTCAAGGAGATAAAATCTTCTGATTATCACAGTGGCAAACATCAGCTACTACACTGCATACATATCCAAGCACTTCTGCAGAAGAAATACGTCAGTGAAGGATTTTGGAGAAGAGAAAAGAAGAGGGGATGCTGCTATTGAGTGAAAAGCTGTTGAGAGCAGAATGCTATTAATGTGTTTTATAAACCCTCCCTTGTCTTTGTAACTGCAAGACATGAGCACACGCTAGGAGACATGAAAATCTGTGTTTCGGGTAGTGCTACACAGCTAGATGTGCTTAAAATAAGAACTCTTTCTCAGACCCTTGACAAACACAAAATTAAACCTGTATTACAGATGTATTGATATTTTTAGTTCCTGAACTAATAATTCTTAAGCATATATTCTACCTAATATGAGACAACCTATTAATGACCTTTCTCCCTTTCACTCTCTTTCCACAAGCCTATCTTTTGTAATGCTGTAGGAGAGCCTGTAGGAGAGTTTGAGATAACTGTCTTTGTTCAGTTTTAAGATGAGAAGGCTAAGAGGGGGCTCTTATTACAGCCTTCAGCCGGCTAATGGGAGGCTAGAGAACAGGCAGAGCCACACTCTTCTTGAAGATGCATAGTGGAAAGGATGAGAGACAAGAAACATCCGCTCCAACAAGGGGAATTCTAGTTAGATGTCAGAAAAAAATCATCTTCTCACAGGAAGGAAGGTCAAACTCTAGAACAGGCTCTTCCACAAGGGCTGCGAGACCTCTTTCTTGAAGATACTCAGAACTTGACTGGTGAAGACCTTGAGCAATGTGATCTAACCTGTACCTGACTTCAGTGTAGGCCCTGCATTGAGCCTCTAGAGACATCCCTTCCATCCTAAATTATTTTGTGCTTCTAACAACAATTTGGAAAAAAAACCCACACAACTTATATCCTTTATAAGCCAACACTTTCACCACATGGTGAAGCTGAGTGATCTGTCTGGGAGCAAACATGGCACCAGTTCATCACACAAGTACATAAATTGCTGTCAGACCGCATTTGCAGTAGCTTTGTCATTAATGTATTCAAAGTAGGATTGTGTCTTTTTCCCATGGCAATGGCAACAGGATTTGAAAAGTGATAACCAAAAGCTGAACTCTCTCCATAGGAAAAGAGGAGTGGCCATCTTTCTGCCCAGGTTTGTTTTGCTTATTTTTATAAAGCACTTCTTAACTTAGGCCAAAAAAAAGATTCTTTGACAAATGAATGGTCTTTTTTTTTTTCAGTGAGGACTTCCTATAATCGCTTACAGTTTACTTAAGAATATTAATTTCTTATACTTCCTTTTCCCTCCTTCTGATAACCTTCTGATTTGCAAGGGCTCAGCTGGAATAAGGTCTTGTTAATAAAAAGATTCACAATGCACATTTGAGATAGCTCTGCTGATTTGAAGTAGCTTATGGCAGTAGCAATAGCAAATTTTACTCGCATGTCCTAAGTCTAATATACAATCGTAAAATTAGCTTCCCTTGCCAAACGGCAAAGGCTTTTCCCTATCGAGTTGAATTCAGGACAATGCTTAAAAAAGAATTTGCAGGCAAATGCTCCAAAAAATGAATGGTTGTGTATGTATAGAAATAGCAGCAAGGGTTCCATCCAAAAGTGGATGTTAAAAAGAGCAAGAAAAAGCCCACAAGTCCTTCAGCCACCACAATCAAGGATAAGTGATACCACTCACACATATAAACAAATACCCCTATATTAATATAAGGGTAAGATTGATTCACAAGCCCATGAGAGTATTTGTGTTACACTGCAAGTGAACTACAGGGGTGTCATGGGCTTAAAGCAGTAAATAATGTTATTTCTGAGCATTTTTCAGCTACAGTAGAGGTTTTGGTTTCATTGCTTTTTATCTTGCACAGCTAGAGCAGCTAAGTCCCTTGTTGTTCCCACCAGGAATGTAAGTCCCACCAGCAATGTAAGTACATAGCAGGTACGTAGACAGGAACTTTGCAGTGGTTCCCTGCAGAACCCAACCTCCCACTCCCATAGGTGCAGGAGGATCAGGGCTTGGAAACCCTGGGCACAGCTGACGAGGTCTTATGATCACAGGAAAAGGGAGAGGAAGCTCTGCTGTCAATCCTCTGCTGCTGGAAATCTCTGGATATTAGAGGTGTGAGCCAAGGTCAGATGTTCTATGCCACACCCTCTGACACGACATCAGGCACCCACCCATCTCTGGACAGCTATCGTGGCATCCTCAGTTCCCCTTGTAACTTCACAGTGCCAGACAGGGACAAGGGGGAAAGACAGCCACGAGGCATGTCTTTTTTTCCAAATGGCAGCATCTCAGCACAATCCACAGAAAGCAGCAGAGGCAATCAAGAGCTGAAGAGGAAGGAGGTTGTAAAGTGAATGGAACCAGGAGGGTAGCAAGTTTAGGAAGTGGGACAGCAGAGTGAAGTGAAGGACCTGATTACTAGCTTTGGAGGAAGGCACTGAGTCAGAGAGGCTGATGGCATTGACAGAAAAACCAAGCTTGAGGCGCCCACCACAAGGGAAAACGCAAGTTTGGATGGCAGCTGTTGATGGCTCAATGTGTCAGACCTCAAGGGTTGCTATTTAAGCAATGATCTGCTAACAGATCTGAGAAGCTCTAAAAGGAGAAACTAAAGCATCACCAAAGTAAGGCAGGAGAAATGAGTATGAATAAGTTTGGCTTTTGATATAGTGATGTGACGTATTCACCATCTGACACACCTTCTCTGGCTGAGTAACTTGATGTTTTTTCTTTTTACCCAACCAGGACACAAACAGCCACGGTCCATGAAAACTAATCTTAAAAAGTGTATAAATCTATCCATTTTATAAGAAACAAAGTATAAGATGAAACATTGAAAAGAGATTGTGGTAAAAGCCTTCATCGACTGGATTAATAAATTTGCTGATTTTTCTCTACCTCTCATACATACAGCTGAGGCACTGTGGGCTCAGAGCAGCCAGAGACCTGTGATACAAGTCTCTGCACAGAAAAATACTATGTTGGCAGGAAACTTTAAGAATGTATTTTATCTCCTTCCACATGACTAAAATACTGGTGAAAAGCTCTGGGAATCCTGTAGACAGCACAGGGATGAAAGAAGGAAGGCAAGTTCTACTTCTGCTAGTAGTGCTGTAAATTGTCTAAGACTACTTCTTCCTGTGTTATAAAATAGTATTCCTTGGCCACTCTGCCAGATTAATTGGCTTATTGGCTCTGAATCAGGGAATCACAAAAGGTTTCTTGGCCCTACTTTTTCTCTTCAGTGCTCCCTGCACAGTGCTGTACCTGCATGCAGCTGGGACAGACTGGGAAAGGTGGCTGTCAGTCAATAGAGGGGAAACCAAGGGGCCTGCTCGGTTCCTATCGAAATCAGTAGGAGTAATGACACTGACCCAAATGGGCCCTTAATTAGCAGGGAAAGAAGGCTTTGAAGAGACAATTCTTGCTGCAGGTCTCAAGGTGTTATTTACTTACCCATAACAGTAATGATATCCGCTATGCACCATTTCATTCTTCCGTTCTAGAGTACACATCCAATACTTCACAGAACTGTGAGCACAGGAACAAAACATGAACTAGTGTTAAGGAGGTCTAATTAGTGAGCTGATGTCTCAGTCACTCACCAGGCTGATCATAATCAGACTGGGTAATTTCCCTGCTTATTCAATTGCATTTTCCAAATTAAAAAAAGAGAAAAAAAAGAAAAAAGACACAGTGTCCTCAAAGCAAGGGGCAGATCCCGCTGCACTTACTCCAACTAATACCAGGTCCCACAAGCTCTTCATGCAAGTCACCTGAGAAAAGGGATTTGACATTTCTTACAAGTAACAGGGGCTTTAGTACAACACGTGCCTTAGCAAAGTATAACACAATGTAAGCAAGAGAAGAAGAATAAATCCAGCATAAATCTAAATCATGCTTAATGACCTCTTTTTCATGTGTCAGTGGGTCTCACTGGCCGCCTAGATACGTGGTATGCAAATTCAGAAGAACCAGTGTGAGAACACCAGGTCTGAACTGCAACTGGCCCTAATACTTGATATGCATGAAAGTATTGGTGTATGTCTTTGAAGGGGTGGTATGGCATAACACAATTTATAACATGATTTCAACTGCTGCATGCCCAGTTCAACTTTGTGAGTTAAACAATGACCTCTTTCACAATATTTTTACACCCCGCTTAAGGAAAAGAAAAAAAAAAACATTTTTCAAGCTCTGCATTGTTATAATTCTGAAGAAAACTGGACCCTTAGACTACGCTGTTCCTTCCTGTCAACCAATTCCCTAATTCAGTTTTATTCACCAGTTTAGAAAGATCCTGAATATCCTGCTTTCATATTGAAGATAATTTCCTTGGCATTGCAAATAGAGCATTCAGAAGTCTCATTACAAAGAGGCTCTGCAAGCAGTAGAGCCCATAGCCTCACACAGAATCTCAATTCCTTTTTCAATCTGCACAAATAACTGAAAACCTTTCAAGCAAAAACTTTCAAATTTTTTTCTCCTTAGGTATTCCATCAGCTGGAAATGTTAATCTCAAAACTCATATGTTTCTATATTTAACATCTTCTGGAGGATTGTTTTTTTGATGGCAGCTTCTGAAATAACATCATCTCTTTAGCAATTAATCTTCAAAATCGTTTTCCCAAAGAGTCGTTTCAGATTTCTTGCTGTTGTCGGTTTCATTGTAACGATACCCTGATTTTAACCTCCAACCATGCCTTCTTTCTGAGGCAATGTTTCAGGTTGTATCGCTAACCTTTTCAATAGATTAGGCAGTCAGAGGTAGGAAGATGTAGGCACTGAGTCTCTCCCTTATTTTCTGACATTCTGACAACAGATAAATTCAGATTGCTTCTTTTCCTTTCAGGGATGTTTGGGACACTTAGAAATTCTTCCAGCTATCAAGGATTAAACTCTGTATAAAATGCGAAACTTTTATATTCTTCCTTTGAAACCAACCTGAGTCTGCTTGGGTGTGTGCAGAGCTCACGCCCTGAGAAAATACAAGACAGGAGGGCTAGAGGTCACGCTGTCTATAAGGAAATCCCACTCAAAGTGTCCAGCTTGTCAAAGATACCTCTATTGTTCCTGTATGTTGATACCTCTGGTGCTAAAGAATGATGCCACTCAATGGATCTGGATAGGGCTACTTAGTGGTGAGGTCAGTTTAGACCAGGGGCATGTGAATAAATAACATTCCTAAAATCCTCAAGTCTGCACAATATTGGGTTATAAGAAATAGGAACGAAATTACAGCAAGTAAAGCAGGAATACTTGTCGGTGCTCACTAAAGACTTGATAGTCAACATTTCTAAAAGGCACTAAGTCAGCAAAGACAGATTGTATGACAAGGAATGGGAATTTAGTTCTTCTCTATTCTTTTTAGTAACTGTTCTGGCTGTTGCAGAGCATTCATCTGTGGGCTGAGTCGTGTATAAGCAAATCACACAGAGACTGCCCCAGCTCCTGACAGCTCGAAGTTTAGGACAACACAAAGGTAAAGACATGTTCCTTTCCATCCATGAAAAGGCAAAGGCATACCACTTACTACAGTTTAACCTGCTTGGCACCAAACAGCCTGACCACAAAACATACGTTGTCCATGCTAGGAACCTGCACTCTCAGTGCAGAGCTTCTCTCTTTACAGATGTTTTTAAGATACAATAGCTGTCAGGTGACAACTTCTCTGTTTCCAAGGTACGAGCAAAACTAGCCCAGAAACCATCCCTAAGCACAGCTCCACTCCTGCTATCAGGACTGACACGTCTTGTCAAGTCAAGACACTGCAGGGTGCAGAGTTTTCCAGAGAACCAGCTCAAAACACTACTGACATCGAAGTCTACACTAGTTAAAAGACCTGGTTTTTCTAACTTTCTACAGTAGTAGTCTGTTTTTCCCACTGACATTTCGTGGGGATGGATGGAGTTCTTCCTGACAGGCAGGGTCCTCACGCCACCGTTTTTAGGGGTTCATGAGCATAGTTTTTGCACTAGTTTCTTAGATAAGGTCAGCAGCAACATGGCTATTTGACAGTAAAGCTGATAAAATTTGCCAGGGCTAACTTGTATGTGCAAAGGTTTGAGAATACACCTGGCATTCAGATAGACGGAAAGGTTTCTGCAGCACAAAATCTGCCTGGTTTTAATGCAGCTAAGGCTACTAGTAGGGTGGTATGGGAGTTTAACAAAAAAACCACACAAACAAACAAACAAAAGTCAAAGGTAATAGGTAGCTCTTTAGAGAACTGTTGAGTGCTCACTGACTGCTACCAAAGAGGCACCATTAGTTTTGCTCTTACAATGCTAATTTCAAGAAGAAATATACAGAAACCACACAATCTACAAACCTAAACAACCTATCCTAAGATCTGAATGTATAAGACAATGGCCCACAGATCTAAAGAAAATTATTATTCCTCTCTATTTATGTTTCTTACTGGACTGCATGGATCAGAGGAATATCCAATCAGAGAAATATCCAATGGGAATGGTGATTGGAAGAAGGCTGGAGCAGTTCCCTTTGACAGTTCCCTTTGAAAGAAAACCACCATTCTACATTTTTGGAAGTGTGTGATTTCAGTATTAACACCATTATTTACCCATACTTTTATTTACACTTACTTTTTGTCAGAAAAGCTGATTTGCACAGTTTTGCTCTCCCTGAGTTCCCAAACACACTGTGGAGGTACATGTTTATACATTCTTCGTACTGAAGCAAATGGCTAAAGATACCTAACTTCTAAGGGTGGAGTGGGGGGGGAGGATCTTTTATTTAATCAAATAAAACTTCCCATTCCAGTGGTCTCTGTTTAGCCAAGGTTTTCACAACTCTGTCTGAATGCTGGGTAGATTAACTGGTTTGATTAAAGTTTTCAAGGGATGTCTGACAAAATATTTTTTTCTTTCTGAAGAATTCATTCCTGTTTTACAACCTGGAAAATCCTGCTGTATTCTGATTTCATACTTGTTTAGCTTTAATATTTCTATTTGGTTTTATCCCGGCACCCACTCTGATAGGTCTTGCATTGGAAAAGATAATAAATTACAAATCCATAGCACTGGTAACACTAGCATTGGTTGAAATGTAGTTCCATTGTGATTGAAAGCTTAATATCACTCCAAGCTTAATTTCTTGTGATGGAGATGTAACGAATTTTGCCCATTAATGAAAGAAACGAACATATTTTTTTCCATCTGGGAGGCCAAAACTTTGCAAATCTGTCTCTCCAAAGTCTTCAGACCCTGCATAATATAAACTGTGTCTATGAGAGTCAGCACAGTTTTGGGTATAAACAGAGTAAGTGCCATTCAGACAGAGACAAATTAATATAATGAATTTTTTATTTTGCTTTATTGACTTCTCAGGGAACAGTGGGTTTTAGCCTTGCCAAATTCCAGATGCTAAGTTGTTCTAAGTTCTCCAGTGCAGCCCTCCGCTCTGCAGCACAAGTATAAATTCACACTGAGGGCAGAACATACCAAGGCCATGGGTTTTGCTGAATGCCTTAACAGCTCTATGCTACCAGCTGCTTAAAAGCTTTTGAAGATTGCCAGCCTCTTCATAGCGATGGCTCTCCCTTCATACAGGAGGAGACCTAATAAACATGTTACTGGTTATTACACTTTGAAAAAAATTAGTCCATTTTCTTTTATTTTGATTGAAGGACTTTGCTGCACGACACATGGTTTATATTGCCTGATACCATAACATTTTTAAACTTCCATATCAAACTCACTGTTGGTGTGGACATGCTAAACTAGTTTTGTTGCTGCTTTTGAAAATGAAAGACATCTGTCTGTACATTATGAAAAAGTAATGTATATGGGTTTTTCTATTCATTTTCCATGAAAATCAAGTCTACATTTTCTGGTATGTTTCTCTCATCTGTACAGCAAAGGCTTTTTCGGGGTGTCAGTGGTGTCAAAGGTTTTGTAGGAGTGAGGCACATGTGCTGACCCAAGGGGGCTGAGTGACATTCCAACCCACAGGTATTATATTTTAGACTCAATGAGTTTGGAGAAAGGCAAGGAAATTACTCCCATCTGGTTACAAAGACAGAAAATTCACACAGAAGGCCTTGCAAACAAACAAATAAACAAACGAAAAGTAAGAGCCAAGCCAGATAACAATCAAATTCAGGAGCCCTCCACCTATCGTGGAAACAGATAGCCCGAGAGAATCATCATCAGAGAACTCATAGAAGCACTTCAATGATGTTTTACTGTGTTAACATATTTTTGCATTAATATATTCCAAACATATTTTGAAGATTTCCAGTTCCTTGTGCCCTTGGTGGATCCATTTGACATTTAAAATTCAATCTCTGTTGAGGATGCACACAGATGAAATTTAATACATAATGAATATAAAAAGCAATAATGCCCCTACAATGTCTTTATCCTCAAAAGGGAGATTCAGATCAATGTAAGGCAAGGTGGAAAATGTTTGCCAAATACTAAATGACAAAAAAACCTTCCTCTTCCTCTTTAAATAATTTGGCAGTAGATGAAACTAATTCTTGGGAGAGGTTTTCTGTTGTTTACAGCAATCATTTGGGACTTTTTTTAGATCAAAACAAATTGCTTTGGACTCTAATTGTTGATACTGGAAAGCATGAAAATATCCTTTTCTTGGTTGATTTCCACACTGCTCCACTGAGTGAAAGCATTAACACAACACAGGCAGGGAACACAGAAAAGATTAGTAATGTTCTGCCAGAGTTTTCATCCGCAAAGAGCCCTGGTCTGATTCATCTTCAAGATAATTTAACTAGGTGGAAAAGTAACAAGAAACCACTAACAGGACTAACTGCTTTTCTTATCAGCCTCTTTGCACAGTCCTATCACCTGCCATCGTATCTTTGCAAATCTCACTATTGCAAGATCCTTCAGCAAGTCTTCATTGGCAGCAATAATTTTCATTATTTTGAATAATTTTATACTGTCATCAGATTTTGTCACCTCTTCATTCACATCATTTTACTGTTCATTTATAAAAATGTTGAGTGGCATGGATCACAGTGGGACCTCACGCTCAACCTTGCTTTCTGCTCTGAAAACTATCCGTTTATTTCTTTTGGGTTTTTTCTGTCTTTTATGTAGTTATTAATTCATGAGAGCACCTTCCTTTTTCATCCTCTGACTGTTTCATCTCTTTAAGAGCCTCTACTGACAGACCTTGAAAAACCTTTTTCAAAATTCACGTACACTAGATACCCCAGACAATGTTTTTTTGTAGTTGTTGCACCGCTGAAGATTTTATAAGATATTACTTTCTTCTACAAAATTCAATTAGACTCCTCATCATCATATTAATATTTATTTTTTTTGTCCATTCATTTTATTCTTTGCTTTTATTTTTACCAGCCTGATTGATTGGTTCTAGAACATCCTTAGACTTTTTTTAAAGAAATTAGTCCCATATTTGTCCCTTCATATTTGTCTGGTACTGAGGGTTTTTTTGCTTAGAGGTAATATACTGCTACCCATTGCAATCAAGCAACTCTCTGCACTCCTTTCAAATCCCTGCATAAACATCATCTTTTCCAAGAAAAGTCTTAACCTTTTTGATAATTTATTTTAAAATATATTCTATTGATGCCTTAGTTTTGAGTGAGTTCTTCAAGATCCTGCCCCACTAGAGATCATAACCAATTTAGGATTATTACTAACTTTTTGTATAACGAATACTGATGCAGAGAATTCATGAAATGTTGGGTTTTTTTTTTTCTCTCTCTCCTTATTGTCCTTGAGTAACTCTTCTATGCTTACACCAGCTATCAGTCCCATGGACTTTCTGGCAGGATTCCTGCTTCCGATGTGTTTCTTAAAGACATCTTCTTACGGCTAGTTTAAATGCTTTAAGCAATTTTCTCATCAACATTATTTTTGGCTTGCTTTGCAATGAATTAACTTTTTAACTTACCGGCGTTTATATCTATTTCTACTTTCCTCATTTAAGCAGACTTTTAAGGATGTATTCTTACTTTCAAGATCCTCCTTCTTTCTCATCTTTTAACATGGTCTTTTTTCTTTTTGAAGATCCTCTTGAAGTCCTTTCTGATTTATGATGTACTTCCTCTGAACCTATAACTTTAATTTGCAACGAACATTAACTCTGACACAAAAAACTTAGTGTGAGCATTCAAACAGTCTCCTGCTCTCTGCAATATTTTTGTGCTTCTAGCCACTTTTTAGTCAAACACCTTCTCAATTTTGGGTAGCTTTACATCATGCCAATTTGGGGGTTTCTTTCACTTACCAGGATATTGAATCTGACTACACTGTTATAAGTCGCTGATAATTATGACTTCTACCAGGTCCTGTACATTGTCCAAGATTAAATCAGAAGCTGCTTTTCTACAGGCAGGACAATGTGCTCTAAGGAGCGTACCTAATGGCATTTGAATACCTAACCAGGGCATCACGGTGATATAATTTTTCTGAATCTAAAATGGACTAGGGAAGTTACAAACGTTTGATGTTATTGAGTTTTCTTATTTGCCTCAGACTGATTAGGTCTCCCAGGCATATGGAGAAAGATTTCATACCCTCTCTGGGAAATCAGCACATCTGAGTGCTTCTCCGAAGTGCTGTACGCTACTGCCCACAGCATGGGAACAGAAGGAGGAAATGGAGGTCTGTGTGCAGTTGCAGGTCTGCAGTCTTATCTGCATGTGGTGAGAGAGCTTACACAACTGGAGTTCTCCAGATAACTGGGAGAAACCTCAAGTTTTCAGGCTCTGCTATCTGCTGAAGGGACAATATAGTGGGGTACAAACAATCCAGGAGAATTCAGGAGCACCTTGATGACAATTTCCCAACACAGGTGATTAGGAAACCAACAAAGGAAGGTACCCTCCTGAACCTCATACTCTGAAACAAGAAAAAGCCAGTCAAGGATGTGAAAGTAAGGAGCAGCCTTGACTGCAGTGACCATAAGATGCCAGAGTTCAGGACGCTGAAAGGAGGAAATAAGGCAAAAAGCAGGATCATGACCCTTGTTCAGAGATGTGCTTGGAAGAATCCCATAGGATACAGCCCTGGAGAGAAGAAGGATCCAGGAGAGTTGGTTGATTCTGAAGGATCACCTACAAGCTCAAGAATGGTCCTTCCCAATAAACAGAATATCAAGCAGAGGAGGCCTGCATGGAAGAAGGATCTCCTGACTAAAGTCAAACGTAAATAGGATATGCACAGGAGGTGGAAAGAGGGACAGGTGACCCACAAGAATTACAGAGACACTGTCCAAGCATCCGAGGGATGGGATTAGGAAAGCCGAAGCCCATCTGGAGGTGAATCTGGTGAGGGAGGTGAATCTGGTGAGGGAGGTTAAAGGCAACAAAAAGGGCTTCTACAGGTACATAAGCAGAAAAAGGAAAATGAGGGAAAATATGTGCCTAATGCTGGATGGGACAGCAGCCCTGCTGACAAAGAACACAGAAGACCAAAGTTCTCAATGTTTTATTCACCTCAGTCATTCCTGGTAACACTGGCCTTTAAGAATGAAACCCAGGGTTCTGAGACCAGTGGCAAAGTCTGGATCAAGGAAAACTTACACTCAGTAGAGTAATATCAGGTTAAGGAACATTAGACATACACAAGCAAATGGGTTTAATGGGATACACCGATGAACGGAAGGGAGCCGCTCAGTGTTACTCCAAGACCATGCTCAATTAGCTTTGAAAGGTTGCCCTGATAGACTGTGCCATCTCTGTCCTTGGTGGTTTGTCCCAGCTGGGCAAAGCCCTGTGCAATTTGGTCTGACCGTAGTAGTAGCCTTACTTTGGGATAGTGACCTTCCAAAGTCCCTTTCCATCTGGATGACTCTGTGGTAGGTAGCATCCCATGGTCACTGGCTCTCCTCAGTCACCGGCACCACTAGTTAACGTGGGCTGTCTTTCACATGGCTATCACGTTCTGCTCTGTCCATTTTGGTGTGAAATTTCTACCCACAGAGAACCCGTGGTACAACCCGTTACATCATATTATTTCATTTATGTTGTCTGATAATTTCAGTAATTTATTCAGCCTCTTTCCCAGTGGAAATACCTCCACTGTCATTCCTATATAATTTGTGCACTGTTAGTAGTGCCCTTCCAAAGATGCCTTTCACCTGCTTTCTAAGATGCCTACAAAATCTTTTTTTTTTAATCCAGGCATCCTATTTCACCCATTTTAACTTTCAGACTTACTTACAGTCCAAGCCTATTGCCTCAAAAAAAAAAAAAAAGAAAAAAAAAGGGCTGCTGACTGTGCTAATGAAAACAAATTCTTCAGGTACTTCACTATGGACTTAAGGCATTCATGTCTGGCAGAACAGAGAAAACCAAGCAAATAATGAACAGAGATTTTGTGCATATTGATCTGCAGAAACTACCAGTCTTCAGGCTAAGCTGGAAACATGGCATACCATGAGCAATAAGGAGACGGGCTTTATAAAACATAACTCAAAAATAGCTCCCACAAACCTGGCTTATAAGACTTTATGAAGCCTTGCTGAGTTTCCAGCTTTAAAAATGGATGTGCAGCATTATCTTCCCAAAAACCAGGTTTGCTACCCTAGAATATATGTTTAGTAGATAGTCAGTAAATATATAGCATTTAAGTATTTCTATAAATGAAGAGGTTCAGCTTTTTCACCTTGAAAACACATGCATTGTTGTAACTATTGTTTACATTTTAATATATATTTCTATAATTTATATTGTTTAAAACAGTACTTGTTCATATAAAACCGGACTTTGTTAGTACAAGTGTAATATTGTAAGACAACTATGAAAAAGAAGAAAATATTTTAATGGCAACTTAACAGTAACACAATATGCATCGATTGCTTGTAGGTGAAGTTTGAGTGCATGGCTTCCAGGGAAATCTGGTTATAAGACTGATCAATACATTGTTCCAATAACTAATCAAATGAGATATTTCTTTCTGTGGCTGGCATAAATCAAACGTAATTATTTTGACCAAAACTCTTTTTGCTGTTGTTGCATGAATTCCTTATACCATACCATTGTGTAGCCTGACAAATATTTTGTGTGGGAATTCCAGCCTGCTGTGATTTTTGCCTGTGCTTATTTGTTCTCTCACACTGAGTGGAAGAATGCAGACTCACAGGAACTAATGAGGTAATTTGTAAACCTGTCAGCAAAAGACACGAGAATTAATCTAGTGGTGGTCTGGTGAAAAGGGAGATGAGGATCACAGGGGCCTCATTTCACCAGTGCAGCAAAATTCAACACCAAGCCAGGATTTACTTGCGTAGACAAATCTCAGAGCTTGATGTTCTTGCTCTGCAGGAATACGTGATTGCCAGCCAACATGCATCCACAGAAGGTCTAAAGTAACACCTGAATCCCCACTTCCCCTAAATCCCACATGAAACTTCCACATTTGTGTTCCGTATTTCTCTCTTTGTGCCTCCTTGCCAGTAGTGCTACACAGGGTATAAAACTCTGCAACAGATGTGATATTCCATCTCCAGCACTCCTAATCTTTGCAAGAATGTCTGCTTGGGGCCCCCCTGAAGGAGGCTTTTCAAGGACGAAAGCGTGCCAAAACCCATAACCCAAAACCTGGTTATTGTCATATTACTTCTATTCTACACGATTCTTAGCAACGATAGTGTACTTTTGAGAATGTATTAATCAACAAAGCAGGACTTTATAACTAACGTTTTGTGTCTTTTGTTTTCTTAAGAGAAATCAAGGAGAGCAGTCCATCATGTAGCTTTGTGTTTCAAGTTTTATTCTGCAGGGGAGTGGGAGGGATCTTCTATATCTGTTGTTATTCTTTGGTTTTTGCGGGGGAGGAAAAAGTCTTGCTAGCTTTATTGTTGCTCTATTTTTCCTACTCACATTCTCAGGAGAGACATCGGGGGAAAAGGCTATGAAAATGTGCGAAAGCAGATACGCTATGAAAGACAAGGGAGGTAGTTTTATGATAACACATGAGGACAGCTTCAACAGGAAAACAATCTTTGGAGGGGAAACTACTGTATGAAACTTAAATGATTAGGATGCTTGGATCATTCTTGTCTTACTTGTGTTATGAGTTTCCAGGTAATTCATGAGCTATTAGGAATAAGACCAATATGTTTCATTGTTCTATTACTTGGCAAGCTTTATCAACGTCTGGTTACATGGTTCCACACTGTTGCTGAATCCCAGGCTATCCTGTGATTCATCAATGCCCTGCCAAACAAAGGCCATTTGGGATAGCAATAAGTATTTGCTTTGCAGTGGTCAGCCAGAAGTGAGTTCCGTTTGAGCTTTGCTTGACACAGATGCTCAGATCCTTTGTGTCTCATGGTACAACCACTACCTCTTCTAAGACAAGCTCACCAGAGACAGATGAGACTTCAGGAATTCTTATAGGAATGACACGCATACTGTACACTTGAGTTGACTGGTTTATTGATAGCTCTCAGAAGAATGTTTAAACTTCATGTTCCATGCCATATTCTCATTTTCTCAGTTCCTTGAAAACTACCACAATAATAAGGATGAAGAAAATATAAATCATTATGATTTAATGAGAATCTTCACATCTGCTTTATGCTTTAGGGAGGAGAAAACTGAAGAGCTGATCTCTTGCCCTGTAAAGATAATGGCCAGTATATGGGTTCTGGCTGAGGCAATGAGTTTGTCAAGGATAAATCTTGTTAAGTAAATCAAATATGCTATCATTAGACAAGGTTTTGGGGGTCAAAAAAGGAAGCAGTGGTCATCATATAAATTAACTTTAGTAAGGTTTTTAGGGTAGAATCCAAAAGAAAGCAGCAAAAGCCTTCAGAAGTCTGGAGTACATGATCTTCAAGGAACAACTACACAAAGTTAAGTTTCTTCACATTTGGAAGAGAACCTTGAACAAGGTGTATGAGAAAAATATAGAAGTATATGAAAAGTTGGTGCAAAGAAGCAAATAAAGTGTTTCCCAAATATAGTCAGAAAGACAAGACACAGCTTGAACTGATGCCTAGAACAGTCTGAGCAGACATGAGGGAAACTGAGAAAAGAAAGGTTAGTTAAACACTGGGATGCACTATTGGATGGATAAATGGCATCTCCATCATAAGAGAGTTCAAGACAGGGTAGACAAACAATGGTCAAGAATGATACATCTTGATCCTGCAATCCAAGGGCATGATAGAGTAGGTGATATCTTAACACATCTCCTGACCTTTCAGTTCTGTAATATATATCTTTGCTTTAGGTACTGAAAATAGCTGGCTTTAGGCACTGAAAATTTTAGTGGAATAAACTTTCTTAAACAATTCTGAGCCGATGAAAAATATCTTAAGATGTCTTTCCCCCCAGGTAAGTTATTTAATTAACGCTTCTTTCTTGTATATTGCTATTTTGCTTTTGTTTAAAACTCCTCATTGTTTTTCAAGGGTCAGACGATTGCTTTTAAGTAAGGAGTTATTTTCCAGTCATTAGTAAAGATTTTAGAAAACATTTGCTATGAAATTCTGTCAGTAAAATGAGAAGCTTCATTTAGGAATTACAGGAACCTGCTTGGAGCTTTTGTATATATAATTTCATTTGTAAGAAAGTTTCAGAGACCTTAGGAGTTCTATTTTTCACCCTGAAGAAGACATGCAAGGGCTGTGGGAATAAAAGTTACCACCATAGCATCCTGTTAATTAGCTGCCACCTTTTTTTAAATACAAGATGTAGTTCAGCCACTTTACCTATCCTTTTCATTCTCTCTCTCCTGAGCTTGTAAAGCAATAGGATAATGATTTCATTTGTATGATGGTGATAACTGTCCAGCCAGAGTAAGTCTGAGACCATCAATTAATTTCCCAAAAGCCACCCATCACTGGATTTAAATGATTTGAACACTGGGATTCAGCTGAGTCAGGTACATTATTCATATTGTGCTGTGCTGTCTGGAGTCTTATTAGGCAATGCTTGCATTATTTGTACATAAAATTCTGTGTATGGTATATCATACTTCTATAAATATTTTAAACATAGGCAAATATTGCAGAACTGTATCTGCAAATGTTCATTCAATAAATTGTTGGCTTTCTTTTTTACATGCTTTTGAAAGTGTATTGCATGGCAGACTGTGAGTAAAACTTCTTGAAGACAGAGCCACTTACATTCCCTGGACATGAATTTGCAGACAGAGGCTTACACAAGTATGTAGGCACGCTGGAAATATGCACATCCAACTTGAAAGCCCTTTGTGGATTTAATGAACTAAGGAGCAAATGTAACACATATGATTTGGAATATCAGTGACCCAGTACACAATAATTAGGCTGAGTCATAGCAATTCATTCAAAGGCAACTCAGAACTTGAGCAAGAGCTGTGGCAAAGCCTGCTTCCAGATGATTCTTAAATAGGAGAGAGCAAACAGATCACGATATTGTCCTGTGAAAACATTTGCCACTCTTTTACCGCAGTTCTTTTCAGCTTCACTCATTTCCTTATATCTCCATTCCTTTAGCTGCAGCAAGAATCCACGTTATCTCCAGTGCATGGATCTGAATGGAGATACTGGTGGCTATAGCTTAAATGGAGCTCATCCATCATAGGTGAGAGAGGATAAAGCTGGCAAGAGGCTTAAAGCTTGTGGTTATATTTTCTGACTACCAGAACAGAATTCAGATGAAGGTCAGCAGCGCGTACAAAAGAAAAAGATAAAAGCAAGAAAGGAAATACACTGGATTTGAGAAAACAAACAGTCATTCAAAGTGATCAAAAGGAATGAGAATTTACTGATATAAAAGAAAATTGTGCATGAGAGATATTTGTGACTCGTTCTAATATAGACAATAAAATGAATTGCAATAAAAACATTCTCACTGGTTTGAATCAAATGCAGACATTAAGAATGATACAGTAAGAGAGGCAAAAAAATATTAGAAACATTATCTATGTAAAGCAGTATTTATAAAATCTAACTAGAAAGAGGTAGTAATATGGGTTTAGGTTTGGGAGAACTACCCCAGCATATACACAAAGAAGCTGCTCAAGACACTTGCCTCTGATTTTGCTGTGGAAAATGCCCAAGGAACTACTTTCTCTGCCCTTTAGAGCCTCTGCCAGTGCTTGGGAGTTGTCATTCTGTCTGTGCTACACTCAGCCATCCTCTGGCAGGATATGGGGGCTTCTCTAGCACAAGTGTGGAGACCTCATCTGACGTCCTCGTGTTGCCAGTATGGATTTTTTGCCATTGCATGCCTGCTTGGCACCATTTTCCCACCTGCTCAATGTCTGCCTTGTGAGGAAAGATGTGAAAATGGGGCAGGATGACCTTCTTTCTCACAGGAACGTCAATGTTTGCATGACTTGAGCTTTTGTGGCTGAATTTTCTGAGATTGAAGGGATATAAGCGACCACTCGAGCAATGCCACCTGACAGCACCATATTTACAAAAAGAATGAATAACATATAGGGTGGAATTTCAGGGATAGGTAAATGTATCTCTCCTTTCTTATATTTTTTTATGCTTTATTTTCTCAGCACTGTCTTTTCAGCTGTCGTTTGTCTCCTGGTTACTATCACAAGTTTTACTGTCTCCATTCTGTGTATCTGTCAGTATCTCGTGCCTCTGCCTGTTCTCTTCCAACCTTGACAAAAACACCTCCTCTGTCTTAAAAATGTCTAACCCTAAGGTTCCTGTCCAAAACACTGAAATAATTTCAATTCTTTCTTGTCCCCTTTTCCCTGCATGATGTTGCTACCTTTTCCCCCCATGAGACCTTTGGCTGCATGAAAGGCTTGTCTTAGATATTTAAGTGTTGAGGATATATACATAATATAAATTGCAGTGACATTTAAATGAGTGTCCAAATACATTTATGAGGAACCAAAGCAGAAAACAGAATCTTCACTTTCTTATATGAAAACATCACATCAGATTATTTGAAGAAAAAAAAAAATAGCTGAAGAGTTGTTCTCCAGAGATTTCACCATCATAATCCAGAGAGGAAATCTCTGGGGACGAATAAGTAATTCTGGTTGTGGTGAGAAAAGTCACTCTCTTTCCAT
>NW_010412945.1:0-7360 GCF_000710305.1 Buceros rhinoceros silvestris | reverse complement strand
CTTTCCCTAAGCAAGGAGAACCAGGAATTATTCGGCATCTGAAAACAGCTGTAGGGTGAGACCACACTGATACTATGGGATCCATATGGAAACCAACTTACAACATGCAGTGTGTCATGTTCCAGCTCCAGTCCTACACAGTAGAGAAACCATGAGGGAGAAGAGTATTATAAAGACAGAGAACGTGCTGATGGTGGGCAAAAATGATCAAAGGAGGCACAGGAGAAATAATACACTGAAATCTTCTCCATTATTAACCTGTAGATGAACATTTGAAGGCCAGTCTTCCTACCGTAGATTAGACTGGGGTTCTTCTCTCTCACCTTCCTTTTCACCCTCTTACCAATCATCGAAGCAAAACACGCAAGCTTCTCCTCCCTTTGCAGTATGTTTCATCCTGGAGATTTGAGTCAGGGAGTGGTTGCAGAGCAATCACTGCAATAGTAGGGTAAACTCCTTTCGGAGACAACTAGAAGGCCAGCTCTCCAAAGGCCAGCTCTTTCCACAGCCCCATCACTCCTTGTCCACAGCACTGCATACACGAGCTATCAGCAGGTAGCAAATATTGTCCAGCTTTTGCTCTCTTGAGATCGAGGGTCAATGTGATCCCCACCGATCAGGCAGCTGACTTTTACTCGCTTTCACCTCTCATATGGAGTCACTATGGAGCAGAGAGAATGGCACAAAGAAAAAATTTCTGTCAGCAACCACCACAAAGTCCTCTATTCACTTGTTTAGTGCCTACAGTTTGTTTGCAGTTATGTAGCGCATCACATCCACTCCTGTGCCCAACTCCCTTTCACCTTTTCTTAGGGCTGTCTCTTTTAGTACTCTTGCCCCATGTTTTTCTCCTTTGAGGACTCTTGCCCCACCAGCCTGGATGGAGAGTGGAGCAAAAGATGATGAACAGGGCTCACTTGCAGTGTTTGGTAGAGATTTATGATGCTTCCTCTCATTTCTGTCATTACTCTGTGTGGGTAAAATCAATGATACTGTCTCACTTGGCAGAATCATCTCACATATGATATATGGAAATTATTGGCTCAGCGTATGTGATCTGAACTTTAACAACTTCATTTCTTTCCCTTTGCTCCTCTGCATCACAGCTAACTTTTCCTTAACTGGTTCACATTGTGCGGTTATAGTCAGAGCAATTGTTTTCAGTCTGTATTTACTTTTGAAACACAATGCTAACTATTCCACCACCATCGTCCATTTCAGATCTGCAAGGGCCTTGTATGCCTTCTCTGTATTTTTTCCAGTCAGTCCAGAAAAAGGTATCACTTCACCATACAAATCTTGCAAGGGGGACGTTCCGTCATTCATACAAAAAAAATGGTCTTTCCCATCTACTGGGTAAAATTCTTCATCTTCACACCTGACAATTATATCTGTGTTAAATAAATATCTATAAAAAATTAGCTAGTATTCAATGACATTAGGTCAGCTATAAATATATGGAAAACACACAGCTAACAAACAGCCCTGGCACAAAACTGGAACAAGTGATTAACATACCTGAGGGTATGCTGCCATTCAGAGGCAACTGGACAGGCTGGAGGACTGGACTGAGAGGAATGTCATGAAACTCAACACGGGGAAATGCAAAGTCCTGCATCTGGTGAAGAATAATCCCAGGCATCAGCACAGGCTGGAGACAACAGGCTAGGCAGTCTGTAATGATGCCTGGGGACAACAGGCTAGGAAGGATCTCTGCAGAAGACCTGGGGGTCCAGGGGGAACAACATGATCCAGAAATGTGCCTTCACAGCAAAGGAGATCAACAGCCTTCTGGGTTGCATTAGGCAGACCATAGCCAGCAGGTCAAGGGAGGGGATCCTTCCCCTCTACTCAGCACTGTTGAGACACATCTGGAGTTCTGTGTACAGCTCTAGGCCTTCCTGTGTGAGACATGGGGCTACAGGAGTGAGTCCACAAAGGACCATGAAAGAGGCAAAAGGACTGGAGTATCTGTCATATGAGAAGAAGCTGAGAGAGCTGCGACTGCTCAGCCTGGAGGTGAAAGGTTTGACTGGGATCTTATCAATGTGTATAAATACCTGGGAGGAGGAAATGAAGAAGGAGCAAGATTCTGCTCAGGGGTGACAGGACAAGAGGTGACGGGCACGCATCACCTGAAAGACACACAAATTGAACACACGTGAAACTGCATCTGAACACAAAAACCCCACTTTTTCACTGTGAATGTGGTCAAACACTAGAATAGGTTGCCCAGACCCATGATAGAGTCTCCATCTTTGGAGATACTCAAAACCCAACTGGATGCAGTCCTGAGCAATTTGCAGTAGCTAACCCTGCTTGAGCAAAGGCTTGGACAAGACAGTCTCCAGAGGCACCCTTCCAGCCCCAAAGATTCCGTGACTGTATGATTCTTCATCTGAAAATCTCTGAAATGTCTCTTTTTGGTGTCTTGCCAAGAAAAAGTAACGGATGTTCCCGCATCACATCATTACTAATCACAGAATTTCTCCCCCTAATAGGATATAAGGATCTAACAAGAAAGCTTTATTTTTCAAGGCTGCCATCTTGTAAGCAGTTAAGCGTCTTTATTTTACATGAAATGCTACACTCGTTCAATCTGGACTTTAAGAAGTCTACTTCGTACTTCATAACTGAATCACTACATTAGTGATTCTGGCCTCACTCCAAAGGTAATGTTGCTGCTTTGCTTGAATTCCATGGGATCTAGCTCTGGGACTTCACAAACCACATCTGTACACTAACTGAAATTACAGGAGACAAGAATTTGCTAATTTACTCACTTGCTTGACACTCCCAGATCAAACTCTCCAAGTGGACAGAGAGGATATAGCTCATCTCCTTCAGTCATTGGCTGCTGCATCCCGCTATCAGACAGCATGTTAGAAAGTCCATGCAATACTCAGAAGAGATATATGGTGAAACTAGGTTTTCATGACAAGATATTCTGCATAGCTCTTACTGAATTGTCTAGTTTTAACTTCTTAGCCTATTAACTCCAGTCTTTGGACACTTCATGCTCCCCGTAGCATGGAACCCTGAAGCAAGGAGACCATGTGTTTCTACGGTGTCCTGTCCTCCATTCTCCATGTACTTCATGGTCTGTCTGAATTCACCTTGGGCTCTGCTGGTGGCTGTAGATCTTACCTGCAGTTGAGTTCACATGTTCTCCCTTCACTACCATGACATTCGTACCTGAGGCTTGCATGATGCTTTACAGAAAGGGGAAGTCAGGAGGGGGTAGCGAAGAATTTGAAGTACTGAAATGTTCTGCTGAAAATCAGGTAATTTCTGTTACCCCTGGATTAACATAAAAACATTTATGAATGCAGAAGGTGGCATGTGTTGCCTAACGTGCTAATTGTAAGCAGGGACGAGCTTTTTAACTCTTTCGCATTTTTGTCTAGGCTTAACGACCTCCAGATTAACCAGGTGTGGGATCTGAAGCCATTGTTGTTATCAGCATGTGAGAAAAATATAAAGCATTCTGATCTGAAATAATTTTAAAACTGTCTACCTGAGTGTAAAGTGAATGAGAAAAATATCAAGAAGACTCAACTTTGAAAAACACTTTTGTAATAGAAAGTGAGATGCAGGTGACTCTGATTGCTATGTAAGTATTATGCAAAATAATCTCACGTGCATTAGCTACATTAATTTCAGGTTGTTTCTTCAAACTTGGCCTTCCACGCTGGTCCACAGTCATCCACAAAGTCTGCTGAAATCATTAGGGATAGATTCATGCCCAGGGATTTGAAGGCACTTCTCATCCAGAGGGTCTAATTGGACAAAATAGTGTGCACCTTATCTCCACCTTTAATCCCTTACTCCAGTTCCCTGGGAGAAAACCGAAGCGCAGAGGACAGAAGGCAGCAGCAGCAACAGGGTGACAGTCTTCCAGCACAGATGTTTAAGGGACTATAGTTGTGCTAGGTGCTCACGAAGCCACTTACACTGGACGTAGTCTGTGAATCTTTCCTTGACTTCAGTGACTTGACTTTCGATAGGGCACTCACCCTTTTAACCACTGTTATACTTGAAAACACTTCAGATAATTACAACTAGTACAGTTGGGGACAAAGGTTTAGTATAGCTTGAACTCATGGAAAACAGAATTGGTTTGTAAGTCCTCTTTAGCAAGACATAGTCTCTACAACACCAGCTCAGATTCGTTATCAAATGAAAAATCAGCAATCTGTATTTGCTGCCATTTTTCCAGCCTGAAATGTTCGCTGTGACAGAACTACCAGCTAAGACTGCAGACGAGCCTTTAAGAAATTAGTTTAGGAATTACTACAATATGAGCAAGTTATAAAGCAGCCAGAGGCACTAGTATTTGGATTCAAAACACATGAAACCATTACTTTCTCTGTTGATGTGAAGAATAATCACTTAAATATACCAACCTACTTGATTTTCATCTGCCTTTCCCACTTTCATCTCAGAGCTCACAGAAAAGTCATTAGAAACTGGCAGATCTCTCCTTTCTTATGTGAAGACCTTCTTGGGCTGGTTTTGGCTGAGATAAAGTTAATTTACTTCATAATACTTGGTATGTGGCTCTGTTTTGGGTTTGTACTGGAAACAGAGTTGATAACACAGGGGTATTTAAGCCGTTGCTGAGCAGAGGTAACCCTAACAGGGTTAGGGCCTTTTCTGCTTCTCACACCACCCCACCAGCGAGTAGGCTGGGGGTGCACAAGAAATTGGGAGGAGACACAGCTGGGACAGCTGACCCCAACTGACCAAAGGGATATTCCATAGCATATGACGTTACGTTCAGCACATAAAGCTGGGGGAAGAAGAAGGAAGGGGGGGGAACATTCAGATGATGGCATTTGTATTCCCAAATCACCATTAAGTGTGACGGAGCCCTGCCTTCCTGGAGGTGGCTGAACGCCTGCCTGCCGACAAGAAGCGGGGAATTCATTCCTTTTTTACTTTGCTTTTGTGCATGGCTTTTGCTTTGCCTGTTAAGAGGTCTTTATTTCAACCCGTGAGTTTTCCCACTTTTACCCTTTCAACTCTCTTCCCCATCCCGCCAGGGAGAGGGCGGGGAGTGAGTAAATGGCTGTGTGGGGCTGTTGACACAGCTGGGGTTAAGCCACAACACTTCTCCATGACAGTGAGTACTTAACTGCCCCCACTATATTAAGATATATTGGGGCAGAGGAAAATGCTTGGATACTATTTTTAATAGAACTTTAAAGTTTTTAACTCACTTTTATGATTTGATACCTTTTAGCACAGACATCATTAATAGCTCCTTCATGCAATTTTCTTAAATATACACACTGTCCCAGATAGTCTTTTATTGCTATACATTTTTTTAAACCCAGTTTTATATTAAATGGCTGCAAATTCATGTGTTTAAAGTTGAAGACAATGCACAGAGAAAACTTCTGAATATGCTATTGAGTCACATGAAATGGAGCCTGCTGCCAGAGCAGTGGAAATGCATGGCACTCTGGGTTATGAGGAAGCCTCTCTGTGAGGCGAATATTGATAGAAGGACTACATCTCTCAGACACACCTATTACAACAAATTCCAATATCCTCAATTTTTAAGGTAAGGGAGATTAAGAGCTGACATTTCAAGACCAAGTCAGAGAACCTACTGATTAAACACTAATCCAAAGAGTCCCTTCTTTGATATTGTCAAGGAGGAGAAAGAGCTGTATTAAAAGAAGAGTATAATTCTGTTGATTGATTTCCTGAGTCCTTGCATATTTCTCAAGGTTATGACATTACAGTTTGCAGTGAAACGTGGAAGTCTAGTTTTGCTTTGTTCCAACATGACAACAACAGAAAATACTAGATACTCATTCTAGTGATAGCTAGGTGGCTTTGCAGATCACTTACGTTCTCACAAATTTTAGTCTTCAAATATATCACCTATTCACAGATCTGTTCAAGGAAACCTTGAAACAAAATTTTTACTCACCGTTAGGCTGATTAAACTAACAATATTAGTGTATCTTATTTTCTTGAAGGTAGGGTGCAGTCCTTCTCTGATGTAAGAGTATCTTCTGATAGATAAATTGGTACACCTAGTTGACTCACCTGAAGTACAGCTCTGTAGTTATTATGGACAGCATTCTAGTAACATTAGCCCAGGGATTAATTGTGCAAATTGAAAAATTTTGAAAATTGGATGCTAAAATGACTCTGGCTTCACAAAAAAACAAAAAAAAAAAAAAGGTTGAGAATTTTCTCAGTTGTTTTCCATTAAATGCATTTGTCTTTTCTACTGTTTTAAGAGAGAAATTCAGATTTGTTTCAAAATAAGTGCTACTTCAGTGCAGAGCTGGCCCCTGCACTCCCTTTTAGTAAAAACCTTGGCCAGAATCTTACACTATTTGGGGACTTAGAATGCATCAATTACTATAAAACTAAGCAGACAGGAGAAAAATGCCAGCTCAAGATATTTGAAACAGTCCTTTGCAAGAAGTCTTGTAGAGTATAATTTCCTCACAGAAAACACTTTTGTGTGATTCCATTCAACTTCCAACCAAGAAAAAATGTTCTTTTATAATCCCAGCTAAAACCAGACATGATGGCAATATCGAGATGTTTGAAATAATTACCTTGAAACACAATGTTCACCATTTCTTATAACAGCTCTACTGAAGGAGCAATTGCCCTGAGAGCAGGGACATGGTTAGGTTTCCTCCTTAGCCTTAGAGTGTTAACGTCCCAAACACCTACCTTTCTCTCGAGTATGCTAAAGCACAGGGCTTTGGGAACAGCAGCAAAGGGATGTAAAAGTACAGACATTCTCTATTCATCCTCTTTTCTCTTTTGCTCCTGTTTTTCTGTTTTTACCTTACATTAACAAATCAGGAATTCACCAGTCCAGAGTGAGAAAGAGAACATGTGCACGGAAGTAACACACACTTTTTAGAGCTCATTGGTTGTGTGTCTGTGTGTTTATTTTAACTATAAACAATTAATGAATAAATTGCTCTAAGAATTTTTAGACTAAGAATTGGAGCCACATTTAAAACACTCCTAGGAAAAGTCCCTGATCACCGGGCTTCACAGTTTTGCTCTTGTTGGCCTTTTCTCAATGACGACTGTGAAGTGACTCCAAGCTGAGCAGCTCATCAGCAAGATCTGCCTGGGGTAGTAAAGCAACGAGATGGCCCTTTCTCAAAACTTGGGCTATTTGAGGCTGAATTTTAGTTCTCTTCTCCAAAGACTCAAGACAACATTGAACCCAGCATTCCTATATACTGGACAAGTGCTCTGATCATTTACCCAACAAATTTGCCTGAAATGTGCATAGAAGAGTGCTGGAATGTACCAAAGACTTATGTACAGGGCTGCTGGGTGTGATGGGTTTTAATTACCCTTCCTG
>NW_010412944.1:0-7014 GCF_000710305.1 Buceros rhinoceros silvestris | reverse complement strand
TTCCAAGCAAATGATTCTGTGTGATTCTGTGTAAAACTCTATTTTATCACCATAAGCTGAGGCACTGAGTTTAATTGTGGAAGTTTCTTTACTTTAGTTATATTTTACATTTATTTTTCTGTTCTATACTGAATCGTGCCTTCTATTTTTGCAGGAAAACAATTTAGAAAATTGGGAGAAACCTTTTTTCTATGTATTTAGATGTCAAGAAAGCTCCTACTTTGAGGAAATGAAGTATTTTTTATGTGTAGCTGTTGCAGGGACCCTTCTGCGGACGGAGCCCGAGTCACAGATCGTATACCAATGTGGTTAGAAATCGTGCTCGTTTATTGTTTACAATACATCTCAATTTATAGACTCTTGTCCACCCGACTAGCTACATGGTGATTGGATAGCGTCTCTGTCACACAGACAGCACACATCTCTTAAGGCACTGTGGTTGGATAAAAGGGGTTAGTCCACACACAGCTACTGTTTTGGTTAGAGTTAAGAAAACAAGACCAGTTAGAGATGATTTCCCACACGATAGTGTTGCAGCTGGGTTTCGGCTGCTAAGTTTCCCAGAGAGAGTAGCATATTTTCCACAGTTCTAATTCCTGCTAGAAAGATACACCAACATGTAGCTTGTGCGAAATGAGAGTACTACAACACCAAATTATGAACAGAACACCTAAATAAGGAAAAAATTCTAGTGATAAACATAGCCAAAGAAATTTCTTACAGGAGTTAAGAGACTTCAGTAGTGATTTTGAGAATATTTAATATAAACATTTGTCGTTAGAGAAAGAAGTATAGTTGATCCTGCTTTGGGACTCGGGAACGTACTTCGTTTCTTTCTGTGATACCGCTCGGTACTTCTCCTTTATTTTTGCTAGAGTTTTATCTTTAGCCCAAAGATATGAAGGAAATTTATTTGCAAAGACAAGTACAACCACCCTACTGTCCACCTAACGGTGTTTGATTGCTGCATTCTTCCTTTATTTTTTAAGTCACTGTTGCAAAGGATGGTAAGACAGCTTAATGATTCTGCTTTCTGGCACACGAATGCAGTAACAGCACCTTGTAAGTCATCTCTGATTCTTCTGCCTAAAATGCTGTATTATTATAATACATGTCTCATCATCATTGTCATCACTGGAAATAAAGGACAAGATTTAATGCATGGGTGGACATAGATTCTTCTATCACATGAAATCTCCATATGTATTTTTATCCTGGGGTACTTTTACTTTTTTCCTGTGACTTAAGACTCTTACAGGATTTATAATTTTTCTGGGGAATAATAAAATCCCTTGCTACCTGCTTTTTATATCTTAAACTCAACATTTTTGTGAAATATCTGAACATCATAAGAAAACTTCTAAAAACACTGAACTATTTTCTCCATGCCCTGGGAAAATATCCTTTGCATCCAAAATAACTTTCTCATTTTAATTAGACAAGAGTTCTTCTCTAATACATATTCATATTCCGAGTTATATTGTTATGAGAAAATTTCATATAGAAAATCATAATGCATGGTTCTAATCTCAAAGTCTAATTACACTGGTTTTGAATATATGTTGTAGAGGTCATTTTCAATAGGTGAAATTGCAAAAGAGATTTATATTGGAATAATTTATTTTCACATACCAGTCTTTTGGTGGATTGTAGATTTTTTGGACGTCAGTTTATTTATGACAAGCATAGAAAGGAGAAAAAGGAAAAAAAGAAATCTGAAAGGTGTCAGCTGGACATTATATTTTGCTCATCGCATTACCACTTACATTTAAAAAGTTTTTTTAAGAAAATTCCTTTAGAGTATTTTCAGTTATATTTCAGGTGATATTTTAATTTTCCCCCACTATTGTTTAAACAGAGCACAGTAACTAACTTGTCTAATGCCAAAAGTAGAACCTGAAAACTTTAGATCTAATACATAATACATTCTCAATAAAGAATATGTACTAATTTTGTAGAAAGGAAAGAAAGCATTAAAACAAGGAAATTGTAAACATTTGTGTAATACTGCACTTCTTTTACTGCATTACTTCATGTAGCAAAGGTCTCTGGCTCCATTTCTCAAATGTCAAAGATTAATATTGGAAGCTTTGCACAAACATGCATCATTTGAAGAGAACATAGTTGTGCTTCCAACAGCTCATCATTGAGATATGGATACACGATGAAAGAGTACACCACGTTACCCCCATGTTCAGAATTATGCAGAAGGTATGTGTCGCACCTTTCTCTTTATTTCTGTCAAAAGACAAAACGCTAGGTGGTTTTAAACTGTGTACAAAATTTAGGCTGTTGACTAAGTTAAGGTAAAACATTACAAACTCGAAGAAATAAAACAGTTTATTTTGGATAATCATAATTTTCTGACCACTTTGGGAAGCAGCTTTGTGCCATTTCATGCTGTTTTTGACATGCTGAGTTTGACTGTAGACTGTTATGTTATTATAAGTTTCTGTTTTCTTCATACACATGGACGAACCACCAGCATATTAAAAAGAGAAACACCCACAGATGCTTCTGTTGCCACTGGCAGGCAATGTCTATGATAAAGGTCAAAGGCCAAGTAATATATTGTAGGGAACTGGAGTGAGAAATCTATAATTTGCCTTCATATTTAAACAAAGACAGTTGTTCCCCACAAAAGAAAGTAGAAATATCATTTTAAAGACATAAAATGAACTTGCTAAAAATAAAACCCTTTATCTTCTATTCGAAAAAAAAAAAACAAAACGAGTAACTTGATAGTTTCTGGCAGCATTTGGAATCTGAAAAGAAAAGACATTGGACGGGCACGCTGCAAAGAACCTCATGCAGCTTTGCTGCATTTGAGAAAATGGAGGAAGGGTAAAAAACTTCTTTTTTAAAAAAAAAGATATTATATTTTCGTGCCTCAATGATGAATCATCTCTGTCTGGGTTGATTAAACTGTTACCAGAAGAAGTTTGAACAGCACAAGGCAGCAGCAATTTTCCTGAGCCCTATTCAATTCACTGGTGCAATTCTAATAAATGTTTTCATGGACCACCAGCTAGGCCAGTTCTACGTAAGGATTTTACAATCATGTTTTGTCATGTGGTTAATCTGAACTCTGTCCCAAATGCTCTGAAGAAAGCCACAGAGATGAAGAGGTGAACTTATACCACCAGGTTCCTTTTCCCTGGTCATCTTATAAGTATTTTTTGAATCATGTCCTAAATTGAGATCTAACTTCATTTTGTCAGAGATTTTTAATTAATGTGGTATTCAGAGCAAAGTCCTGACCCTAAGTGTTACCTTTATGCAGAGAATAAACAAAAAATACCTCACTTTGGAAAAGATTTGCTATCAAAAGTTAGAAGGAAACTGATCTCCTATTGTTCATCCACTTTATTCCCTTTGTTATGCTGTGCATGAGATAACTGAAGCCAAGGCTCCATCTGTTTCTGCTCCCTTTTCCTAGCCCATTTCTCATTTAATTTGTAGCTGGAAAACACTCCTGCACGGACCTTACGCCACTTATTAGGTGGGACTCAATAATAGGTATGGTTGCCTCAGTCTTTCAGACTAATGAAGTAGACAGTTTCCCTCTCTGGAAGTATGTTTGAAAACACAGAACTGGACTGTGCAGTAGATGTTAAAATGCTTGGAGTATGACTTTTAACTGACCACATCTACTGTTCCATAGGCCTGTGGGACTGCCATCATGTGAAACAGAGATGGCTTTAGCTCAGGTATACATCATTGCAGCTTGTGCATGTGGCAAATACTTTCACAAAATCCTTTCAGTGTGAAATATTAATTCTGTGAGGTCTGAAAAATCTGTTTCAATATTGCCCAGCTATACAACATGCTTACTGCAGTATCTCTAGGCAGTTACATATGGAAGCTATTTTAGCATAATTCACCTCTCTGTGTGTTACTTTCATTAAAAAAACTGCAGGCACTAACAGCACTGAAAGGCACCGAAGATATTACCGTACTGAGTGTACATAAATGCCTTGAAACAGCCATATGTACAATTCTTCCAGGGAATGATTCTCTACTTTTGGAAGATCTCATTGTTACAGTTCTTCCCTTTATTACCTTGAAGAGTAATAAAATTACTCCTAATCATGGTTTTGAACACATCTAACACAGATGCTTTGGGGTTGCTTCTTTGCTTTTTATTTGTTTGGGTTTTGGCAGGGTTTTTTGTTTGGTTTTGAGTTTGGTGGTGGTGTTTGTGGTTTTTTGTTTGGTTTGGGATTTTTTGTTTGTTTGTTTGTTTGTTGGAGTGGGGGTAATATTTATAGATGTTAAGGCCCAAATCCAGCTTTCAATTATATCTAGGCAATTTCAGAGTCCTAAAACTTGGCAAGACTTGGAAAATGAATAGTGGGGGCGTCATTGCTCCCTTGAACAGATGAATACATGAAGAAAGCAAAACATAATTTCATGACATTAGCAAACTGATAAATATCAATTCTTAGATATTTTCTTATGGAAGGATTATTGGCTTGTGCACATTGCACCAAACTCTGAGCAGTCAGTGCAAAGGGTATGTTGATCCTCTTGACAAGTTTAAAGTTTCAATTCCTCTGTTACTAAGTTTGGGGGAGAAAGGGTGAAGCGGTATAGTGGATTTGAAAAGTCATTTGTGACAAAAATATAATGTATGATACACTTTGAAAAAGAAGGATATTGTCCTAAATGCAGCTGCTTTCCATCATCATTGTTCACAGAGTCAGTGTCCAGAAACATGAAACAATTACAAATGCAGCCCTCAGAAGAAATGCATCTCAGGTTTTACTTTGAATTTCATAAGGACTGAAGTTAAAATTTGGGATCAGAGACAATGGAGGGATCAAAGAACATAGGATGAAACCCAAGCAGTCTAGACTTGATTAACAACATTGATACGATGTACTTTACCATCTTATGTGCCTTAGTTAAAAGGAACTTTCAGAAACTAGGGACACATTCAGGGTGAAAAAGCAAGATAAAATTTGATTCCCCATTGCTGTCTTTTTTTGGAGAAAATCTGGTGGGAGGGCAATATAATTCATTGGCTTTTCCTCTTTTCATCACAGGGGGAAAAAACACCAAAAAGAAAAACAAAACAAAAAATCTTTCTTGCCTATATCAAAAGCTGTCTTTCAAAATTTATAGTTGAGATGGTTATCATCTGATTAGATGGTTCTCTGTGTACAGAGATACAAAATTTACATTAAGCATGATTAATAAGCATTTCCTTCTCTACAAACGAATAAAAAATACAAACAGCGCCTAAGGGCTTTTATAATTTTATCCTATACAGATCTGTCACAACATTCTTCTATCCCTTAGGAATTCAAAAGGAAAAATAGAAAGAAAAAGCAAGGAAAGGTGGGGGGGGAAAAAGGAAAGAAAAGAATAGGGACAGACAGGAAGGAAAGAAAGAAAGAAAGAAAGAAAGAGAGAAAACAGAGAGAAAGGAAGGAAAAATAAGTAAATAAACAAATAAAGGAAGAAAGAAAAAAAGAATGGTCAGGCGGGAGACATAATTCTGGCTCCACAGCAGCAAATTATGTACTCTTAATTGTTTTCACTTAGCTGCCTGGTGTTCAAGTACCTGGTTATATACCAGAGAGAACATAAAATTTTTACATTTTTTATCATTTAATTGACCAAAGCCACAACAGCTGTCACTTTTTGTATGAATCAAATTTCTGCCTCAAAACTTCTATCAGAGCATTGGCAACTTCATCGTACTAGTAGTACCATCATCTGTTTTTTTTATCTACTTGGCTTCCTCCCCCACACCAGTGTTTTTTCCTTTTATCGGATCTGACACAGAAACTTCTCTGGCTATTGATCCTGTAGTGTATGCCAGTTCAGTATCGCAAGGTCACTCATAATTGCATCTAGATTGTTTTCTTTTCTTCTCTCTCCTCCTCCTTTTTTTCCCTAATCCCTCCTCCTTTCTCTAAGAAAGGCAACCATTCTGAAAAACTGCCATGCTTGCATACTGTGAACTGGAATTTTACCAATAAAAAAATGAATTGTAATTATTGGGGGAGAAAACGTGGAAAGAGAAATTAAACCTACTCTGGAGTTGTAGTTTTTCAGCAAATTAGACACTATAAAAGAGGGGCACAGAAAGGGAACACCTTTCAGAAATAAAAGATGTCCAAATGGACTAGGTTTGTAGGAAAATAAAAATAAGGCAGACTGTGTTTTACAGCATCAAGGGCCTAAAGTTTTCTCCCTTTGGGATTCTGTTATGTCAGTGTTTTGTACTTCTCTATCAGCTACCAACAGGAATGGCATTTGCAGCTTCATGCCCTCTAGCCACATTCACAGTGAAATGACAAAGTCAGACTTTATACTTTTCTTCATTTCCTCTTCACAGTCCACGGTAACCTTAAACATAGATCTGCAAAGAAGTAGAAGGGACATTTTCCTCCCTTTGCCCTCCAGTTACGTCTTAGGTTAGCAAGACTGCACACTGCAGACATACTTAATCCCAGCAGAACCAGCTGGCAGTTTTGCCTTTACTTTATTTATATTTTAAGCATTAAAGGAGAAATTCCTGTGGTCTCCAGAATCTTAATAAAGCATGTAGGAGAAACACTTCCAGGAAAGTATGAATTGCCAATAAACTAATGGCTCCCAGGGGAAAGAAAAAGTGATCTCCAGGTACTTTAAATTGGGACAGACAAACATATGACTAGCAGAAACCTATGTGCTGGTGCAGCAAATGACTTCTGGGGTAGTGTATATTGAACCAACACCAACCTCCCTGAACAATTCATGTCTCAAGGCTTTGCCACAAGTGCAAGGTGAACAAGCTGCCATCATAAGGCCAAAGTGGCTCCTTGGGTGAAAGGGAGTGATTGATTTCCTTCAAGTTACAGACCTGCAATAGAGACAGACACATCACTTGTGTACCACATATTTCTAGGGGTTGCTATACATTGGCTATCCAGTTTGACGTATCGTTATACTATAAAAAATATGGGTGGGGAAAACACCTCAAAACTCAGAATCACAGAATCACACAGAATCATTTGCTTG
>NW_010412943.1:0-7313 GCF_000710305.1 Buceros rhinoceros silvestris | reverse complement strand
AGTTTCAGCTCAAACCAGGAAGTTGAGCTCAGACCGGCACAGGAGCTAACCTTGCTTCTTGTGCAGAGACTACCTCGGAGTGGCTTTTTAAATTTTTATAAAGATAAGAAGATATGCCAATTTTTCCTGTTCAAGAGAAATTAGCATTTTAACTTGTTAATAGTAAACTAACGGCATTCAGCAAAAATGTGTTAAACATTGTGAACCTTGCAATCAGATTCTTTATAGGAGGAGTATTCTGAAGTACTTTCTCCTCTCAGAAAGGCAGAGGGTCGTAAGCATGCATACTCCAGTCTGATGGCAAAATTTGTTTATTTGATTTTGCTAAGCACGAGTGCACCAAGTTTAGTGGTACTACACAGGAAATTAAAGGTCTGTTTGTATTAATGCTGGGTTTAGATGACAGCGTGAAAGTTGGAATTGTGATTTCAGAGCAGAATGCAATCAGAAGTTCAGGAATTGTTGCCCACAACAAGCGGAAGTGGAGATTTAAGTGAGGAAATGTAAGGCTCTTGCCTCTGGAATTTGAGTTACTGCTGTGTACTTGTGCTTTACTTTCTTGTGGCCCCTTCGCCGCTCCTATGAAAACCTTCATTCTCCAGCAGGTAAAGTGACGTCCCCTAAACTTGTTCTATGCTAGTGCCGTACTTTCATTCACAGGACTGAAGGCTGCAAGATGATGCTTGATAATTTATTCCCTTCATCCACCTAGTTCAACAGCATCAGGAATAACTTTTAATGTTAGAGGAAAAGTGTTTCTATTAACTTAAAGCTTTGGCTTTTTTTACTGTTTTTGTTTTTTCTTCTTTTCTTTCTGTTCTGCAGCGGCAGTACTTTGACTTCTCTGAGTGTAAATCCAAACCCACTTTTTTTACTCTTCCCGATTCAGTCCTCTCAGGACAATTTTCCTCATTGGAAGGACTGTGAAGGAGTACTTAAAGACAAGGGAACTTACTGACTGTGAAGTGAGGAGACAGTACCTTGCCTAGCTGCTCTCCTGTTCCCTCTCTTTCTATCCTCAGTTATGATACAGGACTTTACAGCTTCCCTTCTCTCCTTCCCTCATGGCACAAGGTTCTTACAGGTTTCCTTTCTGTTTTTCAAAGAGTATATGAACAGTTCTATGTTATCCAGTGGGCAGTGAGACTTACACAGCTGTAAAAGTTCTACCCTATTTGGCTGTGCATCAGCCTCACTCCCACCTTTATACCTTGGTGACATGGAGTTAATTTGGAACATCTGGTGCCAGTGGGTAAGGTAGTGTGGATGTGCACCTCCTTATCTCTCCAGCTCTGGTCACTGGTATTACTGGGGCAATGCAGCCTGGGTATGCACTTCACTGTTTCACAGTCCTTAATGTAAGTGCCAGCTCCAAGAAAAGAGAATTGAAAAATTAAAACAAAAATATTACATTATCTTTTACAATCATATTCTCTACTTTTCGCTAGATTTTTTTTTCCAAGAATGACAATACCATGATTTAAGTGAATTAGTAGATGGTGGTTTATATTTAGAGTACTTTCTCAAACCCAGTCTGTACTGCCTAATTTTGGCCCCTTGTAGTGTGATTTGTCTCCCTCTGGTGTTCAGCCATGTCATATCATAGCTGAAAATGACATCTGCATGGATAGGTTTTGTGGTGGACTTTCCTATTTATTCATACTGAACTCATCGGTCTCTGTTTCTTTTCTTGTCACTAGTACTGTTCATAATAAAACATTTACCCTTCTTCTATGAAGCTGGTACAATTTGGGTTTGCATAGTTTCTGTATTGCTTCTCTGGAATTTTTTGTTGTTGTTGTTGTGACACAGAAATTCCATCTCAAATTTCAGCTGTTTTGGAATGGAAAGTATTCAGAGTTGATCTTGGTATTCCCCTGATCTTAACTTTTTAAACTTGCCATTTCTATGTTCTTAATGTGTTTTTTGTTCTTTCCTGGTGATTTCCTATGGTATCTGTTCGCAACAATATTTATAGACCAAGTGTGGGTCAAAGGCACAGTTCAGATGCAGTACACGCTAATAGGATGGTTACAGTTTGCTTTTTTATGCATTCCAAGCTGAGAACAAAAGGCAAATTTTTTTTAGCTATGTTATGCCTGTTTCCTTTCCGTTAGTTTGAGGAGTGCAAGGGTGCAAATTGAAATTTTCTGGATAATAGGGTTTTTTTTATTCATCAGTACCCTGATTCTCTTTATATATAGTCTTCTAGAAATCAACAGGTCCGCTATTTTAAGAATATGTGTAACTGAAATCAGTATTTTTTTTTAAAGGCAACTTGTTCAAAAGCAATGAATTTTCAGTGAGTATGTCAAGTAAATACCATCACACACATCCTAGACAGGAGAAAGAATGTCTTGAAAAACTTGAAGTAGAGCTGGAAAATAAGTGTTCCGGTTTAGAAAATTTTCTCCCTCGGCTCTTTTTTTTTCCCCTCTCCAGATTTCAGTAACTTTACTACAGAGTGTCCAACAGTTCTTCTGAGTTCTGTTATTCAGCAGAGAAGGATTCAAACATCCAAAGGAAAAAAATTTTGGGAACTGCATACTGACAAATTCCTATGGAATTCTTGGTTTATGTTTTATTGTAGTAGGCATTAGGCTTATTGTAGTACACGTTAGACATATTTTGTCATTAAGAATATTTGCCATTAATTTTGTTGTCTAGCTGCAATAAATAGTATGAGAAAAGCCAGAGTCTCTAAGAAACATAAAAATATCTCCTATAGTTTTCCAAACAGAGGCAGTGAAATGTATTTGTTAATCTGAGAAATTTATTATGATGTTATCAGTATCTTCAAAGACGTATGTAATGTAAATGAAGAGAAGGAAGAGCACCTAGAAGTAAGGGATAGTGAGGTGCCCTGTACCTGCTCCTGCTTTCTGTGTGCATCCTTTCCTATGGGAACGTTGTGCTATTTCTTTCCCCTTTTCCTCTCGTTTTTTGAACTTCTTGTTTTGTCTCTTGCCCGTCCGGTTTTAGTTCCTGAAACTAAAGAAGTGGTGAGCCACAAGTACAAGACACCAATGGTGAGTCAACTCTGATGCCTTCTGGTAGTTCTTTAGAGGATATATCTTTATGTTTTCATGTGGTGAAAAAAATTACTTTGAGATTGCAGGATTTGCAATGCTAATACTGCAGTGAAACACCAGCTGCTCTTTTATGATAGTTTTCCTCAAGGGAAGACAACAAAACTTGGTGATTGTTGTTTCCGTGAAAGTAGAACTGAGAGATAGTGCAGGAAGTGTCATCTCTTTTGTTAAGATAGAAAAAGGTGTAAGGTAGCTGGTTTGGCATGAATTTTAGCACAGTAAGAGCTCATAAATTTGAGAGAGTGTACAACTCACAATCCTTAATCCACACTACAGATGGAAAGGGAGGCTAGTTCCTTGGCTAGTTCCGTTCCTATATTTCTGGCTGAATTTATGAAAAATGCCCATTTCCTCAAGAAAGTGAGCAGTGAGATGCAAGAGAACAGTGTAAGTTTTGAATCTTTCCATATAGGTGAGTTATTGCTGTGCTTTAGTGTGCAGTTTTTGTAACATTTTTTAACCCTAGCAGTTGGTGGTGATACTTAACACTTTTACACATGGTAGTTCAATATCAGGCCTCTATGCAGTTACGATAAAGAAATAGAAGCCAATGATTATCATCAAGAACTGAAATTTCTTCAGTTATTTTCTGTCTGAAGTGCAGTGTGTGCATTTGGTAATTGCATGTATATGCAGAGTCCTTCAAGAGGCGAGAGAGAAAAATTACTTGAAGAAACTAGAAATATTTTATAAACAGCTTAAAATAGATGTAATTTAAGAAGCAAATAGCTGTATCTTTTAATAAGAAAAGCCAGTTGAAAAAAAATTAATTTTATTTTACAGAAGTATTTTAGCTTGTACTATAATACAACAAAAGACGTTGTTATGCTTATTACCTTTACAAAGGTTATAAATGGCAGTTTACAGGACAAGAACTTTTAAGATCACCAGAATAGTCAGTGTTAGAACTGGGATATAAACTAAGTCTAAGTATTACCTTCACTGAATTGTGCTGCCAGTTGCACGCAAAACTAGGATTTTGTGTTAAATTATAACACAGTTAAAAGAAATAATTGTAAATCTTGCTAATGCTGTTTGAAAACCTCTGCTCTAAGGCACTGGCAAAATTGCTTGATATTCTTCATATGAAACATGCAATATTGGTTTTGTGGGTTTTTTAATTAAAAAGCACCCCAACTTATATGGATTCACTAATGTTGGTTAAAAATTACAAGAGTTCCCAATCCTTGTACTTCTGAGCATGAAAAGATAGTTGTAAAAAAGGAAGAATCCCACCATCTCATAAGTCAAGAAACTGTACTGGATGTTTCTTTTTAGTCATTTTAGTTAGCTCTTTCAACCCTTCTCAGAAAATTTCTTGTAACTTTATACAACAGACCAAAAGCAAATATATAGGTTGTTTTTTCTAAAGCCAGATTACCAACTTTCTAGCTTAACATACTGTTCTTAAAAATTATTAGATCATACTATCAAGCAACTAATATTTTTATCCAAAAGGAGGTTTTTTATTTTTAAAAGGCTTTTCTTCTCTATCTGTATCTATTAGAATGTAGTATGGAACACTTTTTCCTGATTTTTATCCATAGCAGAGTAGTTGTCCCATGTAGGAAGACATGCAGTAATCAAAAATGGAATTTGTAAAGCACTAAATAAATCATCTGAATTTCATTATCTCCTTTTCTAAATTCTTGTAGGCTCATGAGATCTGCTACTCCGTGCTGTGTCTCTTCTCTTATGTGGCTGCCATTCATGGAAAAGAGGCAGAAAACAAAAGCAAACCACCTCGACCAGTTTCCAGTTGATCGCAATATTGGGAAATACCTACCCTTGGCATGTTAATGTGCAGTGCTGCACATTTTTACTGCAGTTACTGGAGCTCACTCCACTGTCTTCTATGAGTACTTAATTATTTATGTATGACCCTGCAATTCTTTCACCATAGAAAAAACTAAGACTTCACTACTCAGTCTTCTCCTGAATTCATCCTTAGCAGAGTTTTTATATGAGCTGTTAATTAGACAGTTTTCAGCATCAACATCCAGCTGTGAGTGACCTACTCTGGCTGTTCCTTTGAAATTCCTTTTTTCTTAAGATGACTAACAGCTTGCATTTTGTTGTTTTTTCTGTTTCTAGTGGGTATTGCTAGAGGTTAATCACTTTACAACTGCAGGCTTCTGCTTTCAGATTCTCTGGTATGTGCACAGTGAAAGCAGTCTGGTCCTGCATGTTGTTTAAACGTAGTGGGTTTTGTTGTTTTCTTTCTGTGTTTTTCGTTTTTACTCACCAACATGAGTTCTTGTCACATAGTTCTTCAGACTCTTTTGGTAGACATGAACAGTTTAGCTACCATAGTCTTAAAATATCACATGACAGTTGAAGTCTGGCTGTTAAATTGGTGCATCTGTGGGGATGACTACTTCTCAAGTGTAAAAAGAAGTGTAGAGAGAAACTTTGAAGGCAATATATTGTGAAAAACTCTGACACCTCCTGGATTCTATGGATTTTCAAATGAGAGTTTAGGTAAAATTTGTAGATATCCCAGCAGTAAAGTTAACAGATGCATATAAATGCTACCTAAGCAGTTAATCACGAGGATTAGAAAATGAATAAGGAAATGTAAAATTTACAAGAATTATTGGCAGAATCATATGGCAGAGCCGTGTCTTTTTGGGTTTGTAACTGTACTCTATGTATTTCTGTAGCAATCTGCAGAACATGTTAAGAAGCCCAAAGGATTATGCTGTCTCCAAATTTTTTAAGCTATTGGGTTTTTTTTTCAGTCTGTTTCTGTATATTGAGGTATCTTGCAAATACTGTGTCAATGTATAATGAAGCTCCCGCAGTTCAAACTATCCATCACATTCTTTATTTTAAGTAGGCTGAGTATGAATGTTTTTTGCATTGTGTTTTTGTTCTTGAACTGTGCTGCACTTGTCCGGAAGGCTTTTTAGGATGCTGGAAGGAGAGACTGTCTAGAGAAAATAATGTTACGTGTAAAATAGCTGGGTAAAATGCTCTGATGCAGAGTGGTGTATTGTATGTTTTGATATAGAATTCTGAGTAAATGCACTCAAATAACCCTGTTTTGGCTTAGTCAGGGTATCTACTGTTTTGAATGGAATACACTAGTAATGGATAAGGAAATGATGTAAATATCACAGTATCATATTTGATTCTAGAAACTGTACAGCTGTCGGAATGTGAAAATAAAATGTCATTTGTCAGCAACTATTATGCATTCTTCTGTGCTTTTCTATCAGTGGAATTTACTCTGAAATTAATTATAAACAAAGTACGTAATTTTCTTATAGCAATATCTGAATTCTTAGCAATTGCAGTATTATTGATAATACTATATTATAAGTGCAATTGAGACTGAAATCACTTTGGTCTACAGTAGCTGTTCCATTTACTGCAAGCCTGGCTCCCACGTGGGTAGATAATTTTAATTTTTAAATTTTAATTATGCTAGCAGGCCTATTAAAATATTCAAACCATTAACTTAAAATTATAAGGGGAAGATTAGAGTTTAAAATAATTAAATGCTCAGCATCACTTACTATATTCAGCTCCTTTTTTTTCCTCTAGAAGCTGCATTTTTGCATGTGCATTTTCTGTAGCTTAAAATCATAAATTATATAAACTGCTCTACATTCTACACTGCTGAGAAACTTCAGTTCAGAATAAGACTTTTAAAGAGCCTGATAATAAAAATGTCCCTCTCCCTTTTGGCAGATTTTTTTTGAAAGAACAGGTATGGCTAAATCGTTACAGTGCTGTCACAGTTTGAAAAGGGGGCTGTTTCCCACCGAAAGGAATGCGACGAAATAGTGTGTGTGTCGGCTGTGGAAGCCAGCCAAAGCACACACAGAAACTTTTGATGCTTGTTAACGGCTTATCAGTACGTTAACGAGCTCATTAAGGCTTCAGTGGGGCAAAGGAAATGATAACACACAGCCTACATATATGAGCGATAGAAGCAGGAAAGTTTAATAATGCAGACGCCCTCGAAGTAAAATCATTTTCCAAGTTAAACCAGGCTGGAAAAGGGAGAGAAAGAGATAAAGGGAGAATAGATAAAAAATAGATAAAAAAAGAATAGATAAAATCTCCCCATCGGAATGATCCTCTGCTTACAAACTCCACCCCAAAATGGCTCACCACTCCGGGGTGGGGGGAGGAAAAAAAGTCTGTTCACTGGTCCGTTCACCTGATGAAAAATGCTCTTAATATGGGTTCTCCTGAAGCAAACCTTTCATG
>NW_010412942.1:0-271 GCF_000710305.1 Buceros rhinoceros silvestris | reverse complement strand
CCCTGCCGGGACGTGCCGGGCTGTGCCGGGACATACTGGGCTCTGCCGGGACGCACTGGGCTGAGCAGGGACATACTGGGCTGAGCCGGAACATCCTGGGCCGAGCTGTGCCAGGACAGGCCAGCCTGTGCCAGGGCGTGCTGGGCTGTGCTGGGCCACACCAAGCCGTGCCAGACCATACTGGACTGTGCTGGGCCATACTGGGCTGTGCTGGAACACCCGGAGCTGTGCTGAGCTGTGCTGGGGCATACCGAGCTGCGGTGAGCTGTGC
>NW_010412941.1:0-795 GCF_000710305.1 Buceros rhinoceros silvestris | reverse complement strand
CAGGAATGATGCTTCATAGGCTGCCCTTATGAATGTGCTGAAGTACAGTACAGTGACCAGTGATGAACACCAGGCCATGTACAGCCTTCCAGAAGAACAGAGTTGGTGATGCTGAGTGCTGCTTAGTAAACTTAACTATTGTCTCTAGCACATGATGTGTCTTTGCCAAAGTGAACTTCTAGAGAACTTGCTTGTCATAGCATACACCACTACATATGCCTCAGTGTTCTTGGGTAACAGTGCTTTCCTGGTGCTGTGGGAACTTGAAAAAGTTGTGGAGACATAGTGGCATGAGAGGGGGGAGCATGACGCTTTCCTTATCACGCCACTGCTGTCGAGCTGTGTGTGCTATGAGCAAGGTAATCTGCTGTAAGGAGCAGAGTCCAGGCAGACTGGCTTTCTGGTGCTGAGCCCAGCTGGAAGAGTCTGGGCTGCACTATGTTCCTTCTGGATCTTGGTAGCTTGGACTTCACTGGCTTTTTGTTGTTGTTCTGCCTTAATTTTGGCCCTCAGTCTAAGTCATATGTAGTTTCTGCTGCATAGTAACACCTGTAAAAGAAAATACCTTTTAATATAGATATTAAAAATATATATGTTTCTGGTGCTGAGCCCAGCTGGAAGAGTCTGGGCTGCACTATGTTCCTTCTGGATCTTGGTAGCTTGGACTTCACTGGCTTTTTGTTGTTGTTCTGCCTTAATTTTGGCCCTCAGTCTAAGTCATATGTAGTTTCTGCTGCATAGTAACACCTGTAAAAGAAAATACCTTTTAATATAGATATTAAAAATATATATGTT
>NW_010412940.1:1465-1777 GCF_000710305.1 Buceros rhinoceros silvestris | reverse complement strand
GTGGGCTCGGACTGTGGCCTCCACCCCAGCCCAAATCCGCATCCCAACCTCCCGGCTGTGTCCCTGCCTGCGGGAACTTGGGTTGTCCTGGGCAAAATAACATGAATATTTAAGGCATAAAGGAGGCGGGGGGAAAGTTGGCCCCATCCACACCAGTGCCAAAGGAAAACACCCTCTGGTGAACCATGTGAGCTGCAAAGAGCGTGTGAAGCCAGACAACGCTGTGGCTCCTAGTGAGAAAAATAAATAAGGGGCCAAGGAATTTACTCACTGGATTTGGAGCACGTTGCCACCTGGCACCCCCCCTGGGAG
>NW_010412940.1:598-1236 GCF_000710305.1 Buceros rhinoceros silvestris | reverse complement strand
GGGCCAGGAGAGGAGAGCAAAAACCTCTCATGGCAGAGAAGGAAAACCAGCCCCATCTCCCCGTGCCAGCGGCTGAAGCAGGCTGGGAACCCTCCTGCCCTTCATCGCAGTGTCCTGCTGTGTGGCTCAGCCTAGAACCAGGTCTGGAGAGCTCATCTTCCTCCTCCTCCCCAAGGCTGCTCTGGAAGACACAGGGAGCTGCTGCCGACGGGGAAGCTGATGGGTTTCTTCCCTCTGAAGACGCGCCGCCCCGTGTCCCCGAGCCAGCCGTCCCCTCCCCTCCAAGGCAAGGTAAGCCGGACCCCAAAGGGAAGGCATGGACAACGCAGGTGGGATTTCCGCCCCCCCAGTAGGACACATGGAGATTGGTAAGTAGATACACCCAGAGATGCCTCGACAGCGGGGAGTAAGCTCCTCCCCTCTGCCCGGGCTTGAAGAGCACCGCTCGGACACGGGCTGCGAAGAGGGGCTGAGTGACAGCCATTAAGAACGGTGACACTTGTCACTGATGTCCTTCACCTCATGTTTCCCAAGCTGGGTCATTTTTACGATGGTTTGATGGGTCTGCAGGGGGCTGGCGGTGCTGGCAGCAGCGGTACAGCGATGCTGCCGTGGCCCCTTTACTTCGGGTTTCTCTG
>NW_010412939.1:0-7588 GCF_000710305.1 Buceros rhinoceros silvestris | reverse complement strand
GGTATATCGGTCCCTCGACCCTTAACAAAAACTTTCTGTACATTTCGCATTAATCTGAAGTCTGGGGTAGTTCCAACATGGGCAATGTTACAGTAATCTAGTTACAGTGAAGAAAATACATAATTAGGTGTAGCAAGGCCTTTATGTGGCTGAAATTCCCGCATTTTTAAGCAGATAAAAGTAATCTACTTTACCTGAAAAGCCCAGAGCAGGCCTTGATTCAAGGCAGGCCAAGTTGTGAAGCTCTGCGAATGAGGTGGACGAGAGCCATGACTAGGCTGGCTGTGTGGGTCCGAGCCAGTTCTTTTCAGCTTCCTTTCCTCATTGTGCTGACGGCATCTCAGACTTGCCCAGACTCACTTTAAGCTTCAGAACCAAATGGGCTCCCAAGGACAGGGCAGTTCGTGGGCTGTTCGGCATAGCATGCTTGCTCGTTGTGCACGTCCTCGCATCCTGCTTTCATGTATTGCATTTTCACCCCTTAAGAGCTCTTCCTACTGTGTTGATACTCTAATATTTTTGTGCTTTGTTTTCTGGTGATGCTTTAGTTTTGTATCAATGGATTACTCAGTGGCTAGCTTGGCTTCTAGTTTAGTTTCTTTAATTGCCGCGTTATTTTACAATAAGATTTGATGTGCAGAGTGTAATCCATGGTCTGATAGCCTGAGACTGGCAAACTATGTCTGACCACAGGGACTACAGATTTATGTACCCCACTGTTTTCTGTAACATTGTAAGGAAGAAGCCCAGGTTATTTTGCCATACAAAGCACTGCAGTTGTTTAAGTTCCTTCGATCATCAAGCCAAACGTGGGATCTGCAAAGCGGTGATGCATTGGGGTGCAGGGAGAAAATATTGGGAATTCAGTAACGCATGTATACAACTTATTAAAAAATATATGTATGTTGGGCATGTGTGCTTAAAAATGTTTTGCTAATAGGGGTGCATGTTAAAAAAAGTTTGGAGACCACTCAGCTAAATGGTGTCAGTCAATCACATGCAACAAACCTGGCTGCTGTAAGAAAAGAATTTCACAGCATTCACAGAATTAGCACTGAGCTGTGCTCCAAGAGGCACCTCAGATCTCACACGTATGTATCTGTGTTTGAAAAAACACACTGATTCTTTCACAAAGTAGTTACTAGAGCTTTCAAACCAAGACTCAAATATACGGTAAACCTTGATCATGTTGTATTAACCATTGATTAACCATAACAATTATGACAACACTGAGCGCTGCTGAAAATGTCATTCTGAATTTTTATCAAATTATACCAAAATATCTGTTAGCTGCTGGGGCTTTCCGGTGCTTGGGTTTGGGCTTGTTTGTTTTTTTCATGGATTGGGAGGACAGACTGCCTGCTTTATTCAGGCATGTATCTTCCTCACAATGGTTTTCCTGAGAAAACTGCAGTACTGGTGGTGTACAGCCACCTCGCTTGATGATCTTCAATTTCTAGATATTTTTGCTGCATTTAAATAGAAGTCAGATATGGTCACTCAGACTGCAGGGAGTTTCTACCCAATCTTTTTATTAAATAACCCAACGTTATTTTATTTACTCTGACAATTGCTCCATTGCTCCATTTCCCTGTCAGACTTCTCTGTATTTTGGGGGATGTCCGAGGCAGAGATCAAACTGTCCTTGTGGTGCGGTGTGACCACGCATGCCGAAAGCCTGACACATGACCAGGTCTCAGAATTTTCGGGTGGACGTTGTGGCTGTAGTGGTGATAGGTGCTGAGGTGAGGAGGCTGGGGTGGGCAGAGAAGCTGCATTTCAAGAGCAGGTGGATCTGCAGCGCCTGTTGGTCAACTCAGCAGAGTGAAGTCCTGATTCCTGTAATGCAGTGGGTGGCGGCCAAATTCGTGGTGTCTGTGCGGCTGTACAGAGCCCCCTAGGCTACCCAGCTCTGCTTGCAGGCAAAGTTTGACTTGTCTTAATATAGTTCTTGTGTCTGATGTAAATGTAAACTAATCCTTTTTGCCCAGTACTGGGACATGTCTGATATGAAAGATAACTTCTTCAGAGCACAGCGATTATTCAGATTCCTGTGTGACATAGAAAGATTCCTGTAATAAGGGAGAGAATTTACCTGGAGCTGATCACCTTCGTATCTTTTCAGAGAGGGATTCATTTGAGCTAAATTGAGTATATGGCTTATAATTTGCTTACCACCAAGATGTAAATAATTGGTGGACGCCAGTGGTAACGATCTATGAATGTCCTTATTCAGTTTAAGGAAGAAAGAATGGCAACAAACAACACAACTTCAACTCTCTCCTCACAGTAGTTTTCAGGACAATGCTGGTTTGTTTTCCCTGATGCTGGGAAGAACTCAGGGATAATTCATCAGTTTGCTCAGAAAATAACTTCTAATCTCCATTCCCTATACTCCAACACTCGCTTTCATGTGCTGTTCTGTGGGAGCCCCATGAGTACCACAGTATTGGGTCAAAACCAACCTATTCAATTTTCATTTCCTCAAAGAATGAAAATTGTGAATGTGATCTGGTGGAACCATAAAAGAAGTTTACCCTTTTAAGCTGCTTAGATCCTTCACACAAAAGAGCCCCAGGAGTTCTTATGCCTTGAAGCTAAGACCAGATCAATGAAATAGAATGGGAAAAGCCTTACATCTGCTGCCATAAGGGGTCTCGGGGAGTCCTAGCAAAGTTGTAATGAATGGGTTTCCAGGGTGTCGGATGTTTAGAAGCCAGATTTATTTTATGACTGATATGGAGCGTTTAAAGGCCTGGAGTTTTACAGGCATAGCTGAAACTTGCATATCAGAATGAAAATGTTCCCCAGTAACAGGAGTAAGACAGAGTCCTGCTGACTTCAGGAGACTAGAGATTATATGACGCACTACTCAGAGTTGACGGTCCTTGAAAATTTGTTTCCTGCTTAAGTTTTCAACAGTGCTTAACTGAGGATTAGAAATTCACTGAGAGTGAAAGATACATTTTATGGGATAACCCCCAGTTCTAAGAGTCGTTTGTGTTGTTGTACTCTTTTATAGCATTACTTACATTGTGTATTATTTGTTATTTGTAGTTTTATTTGGATCTCAGAGCTAGATATGGGTATTTAATTATCCACGTAATTTGCAGAGCAAAGAAAATACTAGTAGTTACAGAAAGCAAACTATTAAATACAATTGGACTTCAAAGGAAAATGAAGGTTTTAAAAGCAATATTTGCATGTTTTCGAAATAAACTAAATAAATGCAAAAAATGTTCATATACTTTAGATGGACACACATTTAAATAGAAACTACACATGTTTTAAGAGAAGTGACAGGGTGGGGGCTAGTTTTCTCTTCTGATGAACCATTTCTCTTGTTTAAATTTTTGAACTGAGGAGAGACTGCTTCAATACTGTGAACTTAAAAGCAGTGTTTTTGAGCTTTGGTTTAGTTCTCAGTTGTCTAAAAATTATACCAACAAATACACACATGCCTGCGAAATCGGATGAAAAGTGATCAGTACACACGTAACTGCTCTCTGCAAATCTAGGTTTGTTATGTTAAAATGCTGTCTATATGATTTTAATATGTTGTCTATAAAAGTTTAAGCATATCACCTTCGGGAAGCACTGGTGTAAAGTTGCTTGGTGAAACCAAAAGCATGCACGTACTGCTTTTAACAAAAAAGCTAACACTGGTCTGAGATCCTGCTGATCTTTCCGATTTTTAAAATGTTCTGTGGCATGTTATAGCGTGCAGTTATAGTACTTCAATGTGTGTATGCATTTATAGGAAATGACATGTGTTAAAAAACAAAAGACGCAGGAGGCTTAGACACAATACAGCCACACGAACCAATGTGGTATCAGCTGGTGTCCATTTATTCCCAGATAGCTCTTATTTTTATACCACAGCTAATTCATTAGTAAACACCATTACATCATATCTAAACGTTATGATTCGTCACTGGTTAAAAAAGTTAATTCATTAGTAATCGGTTACATCATTTTTAGGCAGTATAATTCGTTACTTGTCATTGATTATGTATTAGGTTAACGAAAAGCCCCCCCTTTAATTACCTCACTTAGAAAACTTGTTCAACACACCTGCAAGAAGTTAATAAGCCATTCGACCTTGGCTCAGAGTTCTCACTTCTCAGCAGTTTTTTAAACAAAGATCCTTGCTAATTAAAGTTTTGATAGCTGAGCTGAGAGCTCCAATAAGTAATTTCAAACAAAGAACTTTGTAAAACTGCACTTTTGCTACCTGAGAGCCGAGGTTCTGTTAGCTACTACAGCAGACTTTTAAAAGCAGCCTTTAAGCGAACTTTAGAATTATAGCTTTGCTAACTCAAAATAAGATTCTGGATTGCCCAAAATATGTCCATTTTCTTGAAGAAATCCCACGGACATGCTAGCACCTACTGCAGTTTTAAGGTAACTTAACAGGGACTTCTCTGCAGTCACAGTTACTCATCGGTAGAGTTTCGTTAACCGATAACACCAGGTTTATAAGCGACACAAGATTTGCAAGCACTCCAGAAAGCTAACCCATCTCCACTGTATTCCCTAATACTTCTGCTGTAACTCACACGGAGGTTGAAACACTGCTTCTCCAGGGAAGTGAGCAGTCTGGTGCATGCCACACTCAGACATCCTGTAAAAAAGATGATTTGACAAAGTTCCTGTAAACCGCACCTTGAACGTGAGCCTAGTTCTAGGCTCATTCTAGGCATCGAAGAGATCCACCCAGCTGAAATTCCTAAAAGCTTTTGAAAATCTTGAGTGCCTTGTGTAGCAACTCAAGAAAACCGAGGTGCATACTACTCTAATTTCCACACTGGTTTCATGTAGTGTCCAGCTTGGGCTTCTGCAAGTGAACTCTTGGCATGCCAGTCCAGTGTCCTTGCAGCGGAGCCGCAGAAGGTCTTTACAGAAGAAAAAGAAAAAAAAGCCGCAGAAGCTGTGATTTTAAAAACGTGCTTGAAGATCTTTAACACATGCCATGGGCCTCAGGTGCTTTTTCACAAGTGCCTGTCTGCTTGTTTTGGGTAGTGTTTAAACCCTCTGTAACTTGGTTTGCTTTGAAAGCCTTGTAAGTGTAAACAAATGCAGGCAATTTTCATTAGGATGTCGGTTAGTCATTCATGCTTCATTTCTTGAATTAGGATACTTTTAGAAACTACTAACTGCTACTGCTACTGAAAATGTAGTTTGAAACATAATGAATATGGGAAATCAGCAAATCTGAGAAAACATTTTCTTCGTTGCATTCCAAAGGCACCACAAACCTAGAGTAAACTTCCTGTTACCTGTCTGTTCAATTCTCAGCTCCAGGAGACTTACCTGTGCATTCCTGACTCCTTCCAGGTATCCCATGGCCTCAGCTTCTGACTACTGCTTTTCCTTTGCAAGTTTTACTACAAATAATACAGAAAATTTGTTTATAAATTAATAAAAATAATGTTTATCTGGTCTCAAATACAAGATGATGATACAGAAAGGAATGCAGATGCAGCAGGGAAAACTGTCTGCCCAGGTTCGCTTGACAGACAGCCCTACCATTTTGAGTGATGCCTGCTGGCATTTTAATTGGAAATAATATGTTGTGATCAGTGATCACAATATTGATCTATAATATTGATGCATAAAATACACAGCCATTTTCCTTCTCATGACATTTACTGCTTTCAGAAAGCCCCTGAAAGCTGCTGGGGAGAAGATGCGCCTCTCTGCTGGGCTGAAGAGCGCCTGCTGTACTGGGATCAAAGTTGGAATTATGCTGAACACCTCCAGAAATCAGGTCAATACCTAAATATGGATTTGCATGCGTAACTTTAGTTGAACATGTTGGCCTATGAGATTGGGACAAGGACAAGTATTATGGCAATCAAAGGAGGACCCCAGGAGCCTCGGTGCCCTACTGTTTGTTTAGTCCCTAAGAGACAGTGTTAGTACTCACGGTATGCCTCTGTGAGTAGCCTAGCCCACCCCTGCTAGTTTGCACAAGCTCGTTTAAATCCGGGTCTAGACATTGCACAACCCCGCGAAGCAAATTTACTGGTGTGGATGAGTCTTTTCATGGCACCAGACCACTATTTTTACTGATTGTTGGATCCTGGACAGCTTAGTTACTCTGCCAGAGGTGTCACAAAGAGAGGCCAGGAAGATCTATAGAGCTGATTATTAAAATTCCTGGCCTGGAAGGGGGGGGTTTTCCAAACCCTTTACAGTTTGTCCAGCCCACCAGCTTCCCAAGAAAGACAAAATCCTGGTACCCAACCTGCCTCCCACACTCCTGTTCAGGAGAAGGGAACCTCCCCGGGTTCTTTACAGCTTGTTCAGCTGCCAGGCTCCCACTGGCAGCATCACTGGAACCAAAGTCCCTCTTGGCAGCCCCCAGGATTGGAGGATCTTCGCCTGGCCTGTTCAGGGACCCTCGCGAGCAGCGACACCGAGACAGATCCCTTCAGTATTAAATCAACAATAATAATTTATTGTGTAAATACGTGACAAAATGCAGGTTCGAATGATCCAGGTAATGGGTATTGACTGCGAGATGGATTTAAAACAAACACTGAACGCACACACACACAAAACTAAACACCCAAACCAACCTAAACACCCCTGGTTATTAACAGCAGCCTGGTGTCAGTGTTTAAGAGCACAGAACAGAGAGCTCTCACCCAACAGGCTCCCTATGGGGGCGGAGGGAAGATCGGTTCAGCCCGTCGACTGATCTCAAAGTTTCGATGGTGTTTCGTGTTCCCCAAAGTCCCCCTTTTGTCCGCCACCTATTATACCGTTTCTGTGCCTCTGGGTGGAGCTGAGTGACTCTGGTCGTTTGTTCTTTTTATTCTGATTGGATTAAAAATCTCTCTTCCCATTGAAATGTCCAGGTGATGGAACACAGGGCGCATGCCCAGTGGGGAGTGGTCGCACCTTGGGGGCGGGTGGCCTTTGGGCTGGAGGTGTGTTTTTGCATTGTAATGACATTCTAGTGAGCAAAGTTCACCCTGAGGACACGATTCTGCCATCTTTGCTGACACGGCAGTGGCGACCCATCGTTCTTGATAGTGGTTATTGTGGTGAGCTATAGCAGCCCGTTGTTACCTGCAGGAACAGGGACAGACCGTGCTGCCTTCACATCACCCCTGTCCTCATTCGGGGGCACGGTATGCTGCGGTTGGCTGCAGTAGACCTTACCCATGGCAACCGCATCCATTCTTGGGATCAGCAAACCGTTTCACAGCCGCTTCATGGCTACTTTCCATGTCAAAGTGTGAGCTAAGGTCTGGGGAACAGTGTTTCCCTCACCTCCCCATATCAGTTGTTTCCCCACAACAGGATAAGTTTGATTGCTTGATAATCTGGAATTTGAAAGCTGCAGAGGCAGGAAGAATCTCTTCTGAGAATTGGCATTTGATCCATGATTGCTAAGGGAGATTTCCAGGCCTATCCTGAGCAACACCAGTCTGCCCAAGCACTTCAGTTTCCTTTACCATGGCCCTTCAGTGGTCTTGCACACTCTGTCATCATAGGCCAGAAAATGCCTATTGACTTTTTGTGAAGTAAACATTCTAACAATAACATAAAAGAACATAATAAAATAAAATAAAAT
>NW_010412938.1:0-272 GCF_000710305.1 Buceros rhinoceros silvestris | reverse complement strand
TTTTTCTTTTTTCTTTTTCTTTTTTTTTTTTTTAAAGGCATTTCTCATAAACTGGAGAAACTCCGCGTATTGCTTTGTATGCAAATGAACCCTGCGCTGGGTTTCTGGCTGCAGAAATGAGAAAGGGGGTCGGGTGGTGGTGGTGGTGGGGTGGCATTCACCTGAAATTATTGATATTCCTGTGCCTGAGGAGGGGCAGATCTGCTGAGATTTTGCTGGATTGGAATGGATTCGTTTGAATCCTTGACGAGAAGCAGCAGCCGGGGGCTGCT
>NW_010412937.1:0-14695 GCF_000710305.1 Buceros rhinoceros silvestris | reverse complement strand
AAACAGCCCCCCTTTTTCAACCTGCGACACTAGCAAAGGTAAACTTACATCCACAGATATTTTCCACCTAAAATGATCTTTCCCAGCTTCATTAAAAGAGCCACCTACAATCCTTAAATGGAGATTCACGAACCAACAGTGGTTCTAGTTGCTTTAGTCTCCCTCCACATAAGAGTATTTTCAAAAACAGATCTTACTTATATTTTTCTTCTCCCCCTGTCCCCCTCCAACCCAGAGAGCATTCAAAGCTGGGTTCTCCAGTCTGAATTCAATCCTGTAAAAGTGGGACAGAGTTAATTCCAGATGAATCTTGTAGAAGCCAGTTTGAACAGCTCCAACACTGAAATCACCAAAAACTTTTTCCTGAACAATACTTATTCTGCTTTAAGTTTAGTCAGGTGAGAAGTTAATCTTAAGAAAAGCCTACACAATGATGGAGAATGCTCATAGGGCTGACTTTACTGTCACAGCTGCACATATAAAAGCACTGTAAAAATGAGGATAAAAGTTGCAAGGGCAATAAAGCACACGAAACCCCAAACTGATGTAAGTAGAAATAATGTATTAGACAACTCAACTTACTTTGCTGCAACTTGTTTCTTCTGGTTTTGTTTGGAGTTATCAAGACATATGGGCCAACACTAAAATGAAATAAAACATTCTTATTTTTTCTGTCTACAGAAAACCAGGATTAGAAGGGGGTTGGTTCCTTTATCAGCACTGTCAGTTTTCTGCTGTTGTAACAAATAGTTTCATATCAAAACTAGTATTTATTTTGAGTCAGCTCTTCAGGATTTTTTGGTAAATACTCTAAGAAAAACTTGTTACATTTGGAGTTGGCTGCAAATACCAAGGATAATATTTTCAGAAGCTTTTAGCATAGTCTTCACTTTACTTATTCGAGCCTCACTCTAGTCTGCTGATCTCAAACCTCAGCCATTTCAAATCAAATCACTTCCTTGAGTCAAAGTATTCCATATGATAGACAACTACTTCCACAGTTTGCTCAAGCACGGAGGAAGACCATTGTCTACTTGGAAAAGTGCTGGTGCTGGCAATCCCCACCCCATACCCTGAGGCCACCAAGCCCTCTTGGATTTAGGCAGTGTACCCAAGAGTTGTCCAAGGAGCATACAAAATCTCACTGTTCTTGATGGACCCAGGTGACTTGCTGTCAGCTGGAGCCTCAGTTTCCTTGTCAGCCTTGTGTGTGTCAGGCACCTGGAATTCCGTCCTCATATTTATCGTGCTGACATGCCTAAGGTGTGACTCACTGAATCATGACAAAGGCCCTGTTTTGCCAGACTTAATTCAAAATGCAGCTGCTGTCCCAAGAAGCTATCAATCTAACATGACAGCAAAGAAGCAGGACAGGGTTCAGAGTGTATTAAGGGACTCGAGGTGATCCAAAGAGTGATGAAAACATGTCAATTCCACTTGGAGAAAACAAAGGGGTTTATCTACTCAGTGTATCGTGCAGGTACAAGTTTACTCTGCTCCCACTCAGCAGAACCTGAGCCGGGGGGTGCAGGTTTAACAGAAATGCAGCAAGTCGCAGTTGGCTTCATTTATCAGAGTAAGCTCACGTCTCTTTGCAGCGTTTGGCAGGGTTCTATCTGCTCATGTGGGCACAAATATTTCATCTGACTTCATTGTGGGGAAGGCCCAAGGAGAAGAGCAGAAAAAGAATAATGAAAGGCAAAGGCTGAGCCTCTTAAAAGAAAAAAGGGCCACAGTGGCTAGAGGACAAGCTAGGGAGCAGAGAGAGCACAGCTGGCTGAAAAACTAATGAGAGAACAACGCCGGAGACGAAGGCTAAAAAGGGGAATGAAAATCATGCAAAGAGATCAAAGTGCAAAAAGCTGCCTGCTGCCGTATCACTGTAATTCAGGGTTTGAGAAGGAAAGTATTTATATCCAATTACCTCTTTCTCTTTGAAGACTTATTCTAGGAGGATGTGGATTAATTTATGAGATTAAACTAGTAAAGATAGAGCTGTGAGCTTTAGTGGTGCCATTTAATATTATTCTTTCCCTTCCTGCCAGTTTACTCTGGTGCCTGTGAGACTGTTCTTCACCTCTCCACTGAATCCCAGACCTCAAAGGCAGGATCTAAGAGAGTAGTAATCCCCTCTAGCATTTGGGGCATAACTACAACAGTTACCTAAAAGAAGTTTTTACAACTCATCTTTCTTATGGCATTACATTCCCCATCATTGATGGTTTTTGAGTTTTTCCTTTATTTGACTGAGTAGTAGCATTCACAATTTATCCCAAACTGCCTTTGACAGGCTGCTGTACAGTTTATCAGTTTCAAGATTTTTTTCAGTAGTTTTTCTTGGCTGTTTTGGATATTAAGATCATCTTTCTCTCAAGTTCATACACAAAAAATTATTAAGTACCTTTTATATTCCCCTTTCTTTGTCAGTGAAATAAATGGATGGAATTGTGAGTTTCAAGATTATATATTTCCCTCTCAAAAACACATCAGTGCATCTCAGACATCCCAGTGCTTCACAGCACTAGAGGGCAGAAGAGTTTTTATATCATCTGATGTATTTGATTACTTCAGTTTTTGGTTTTGTTTTAAATTAGGACTTCAAAGCTTGGACCACCGCATGTCTGCACATGTATGAGAAATCACGATATGAAATCTAGCTCTTGTGCCATGCATCATTTTCTCTATCTGCTGCTGCTTTTTGGCTAGAAGGATCAGTCTGAAAAGCCAGCTGGGGGACACTCTTCTGACATTTGACCATGATCATTATCTGGGAGCTTAGAAGGATGCCACATGAAATATAGCAAAGACCAATCAATTTTAAAAAGGTGTAGAGGTGACACTACAGTTACTGCCAGGGAAAGTTCCGCTCTGTTTTTTTTCAAAGAGCAGCATAAGGGTCATTGTGGCTAAAGAAGTGCTTACTTAAAGACCAATTTGTTTTCCACTAAAACAAAGGCAAAGTTAAGATAAAATGAGGATTTCAAGGGTCCAGTGGTGGAGGGAAAGGGAAAGGATACCATCTTTTGGTTGTCTTTTACGTAGTGCTTATCCTACACGCTTTGTTTTAGTCCAAGTTAACAACAACAACAACAAAAGGCATTACTGAGTTTATCTATTTTCACCTTGGTGTTCGCCTTGGTCTCTGGAAAGACAGATATGTAGCTTTGGGTACTGGGATCAGGGGGAGGGAAGAGTGAGCACATGGTAAACTTCTTGCAGAGTAGGTGAAATTATGAACTTGTCTTTGCTTTTCAAGCCTATTGCAGGAGAGGAGACGGATGAGCTGTTACCTGAGAGACTCCACCTGCCCTACCAGTTCTAATGCTAGAATTAAAATCTGCACCTAACATCCTTTATTTTCTTAAGATATTTTTTTAAGGAAAAAAATTAATGCAAAAACCCACCACCAGCTTTCACCTTGTGTTTTCAGCCAGTTTGCAGGATATAGCATGTCATTTCTTTGTTCAGACAAAACCTCTGATCCAGTAAAGCCTATAAAACCCACTACAGCTTGTCAATTTAATATTCCAGTCAGTTTCTGAGTTGCCACAGTAGCCATAAGTCTGGAGCAAATTATCCTACTTACCTGGGTAGCAATTAAGGAAATGTGAAGATTTGAAGCTATCAGTGGTGTGCAGACTTTTTGTATTTTATACCAATATATGAAGTGCTCAAAATTCACAACCAGAAAAGATGATAAAGACTTTCACTTTACAGGTTCCCTAATAATCATTCTTATTGTTATATGACTTAAGCCTATCTTTGAGGTAGGGTTATTTTATAAAGGAAAATAAGTCACTGGAGGAAGGGGGAGAATATCTTACCTGGCTTATAGGTCTTTAAAAAAGAGAAACAAATTGTCTTCTACCTTTACAGAACATATTAATCCTGATTTTTTTTTGTTTATTTTCCCACAGATAATGGGAATGTTTTGACTAATTACACAGATATTAGTGAGAGTAAGAAAGTTATAACCCAATAAAAGCATTTATCTGTATTGAAATAAAACCAAAGAGCAATCTCCTATGATTTTTCAAACAGATAGACATCAAATACCACAGTAGCAGGAAGATGAATACCTATATAACAACATATATACAAATAGATAAATATAGAAGCATTTCAGTAAGGAGAAACCTGCAATACAGTCATAGAAAATCTGCAAAGATAGTTTACAGTTTGAGTGATCAGCAATACAGAGAACATCATGCCTGCAATCTTAAATCCTGTGAACTCTACTTATCTAACTAGCACCACTCAAGGACACTTTTCAATGCTTGCAGGGTATAGACCACAGAAACCTTTGTTCTACTTCCTTTCAGGTTTGTATAAAATAGTTTATTTCTAAAATTGAAAAAAACCCACAAGAATTGTCATTCACCGATAATGTTTTTTGCAGAGCTGTGCCCTTCAGTTTTTCTTCAAGCCCGCTCCAGCTATCTACCACTGGAGAGCTTTCCAAATGAAGTGTGAAATAGTTTAAGGAGTTACAAAAGTAATGGCTGTTATAAACTATTTCCAGTTCCACAACGTTTTATACTGCAGGTGCATTGGTACATGAATGCCACAAAGCTGAAAGCTAAATATTTTGCTCTGCTGGGCAATGCATGCTGTGTAAGAGACAGAAACCAAGGAGAGTGTAGTTGGAGTGCAACACAAATGACTAAAGCTTGGGAAGAAGACCTGCGCAGCTTCAGCCTGGAAGAAGGACTCAAGGGAAGATACTGGTGAAATACTGCATTAAACAATATGTTAAGACTGAATTTGAAAGAGAAAAAGGACTGAACTGCCAGAGACAATTGTCGAATCCCCTTCAAAGATACACTAAGCTGAACTTTGCATTCAGTTATCAGGAACTGTTTTAAGAGCCATCAAGTCCACTCCATCACAAAGTACTGTTTTCACCAAGGCTCCCACGCCTGCTGGAGCAGCCATATGCTGTTAAGCACCACGGAAGCTGCCAAATCAGAGGACTACAAGATGCCAAATCCCAGCAAGCAAACAACTGTTCTGCAGGTATCTCTGTTTTGCAATGCACACATGGCCAGATGCTAAGGATAACTGACAGCCACAGTTCTAGACCTCATTTGAGCAATATGCTCCGTGCCCTGGTGATGCCAAAAGCAGAGATCTGAGAGAGTGTACAAACCTTCTGTGCAGGTTTGGGGCTCTGACTTTACATCTTTACCAGTGGCAGCATCTTACCAGTTTTCAGCTCAGAGAAAAAAGTGAATTACTAGGGTTTAACATTATACACTGTCTGATTCATCCCAGCTGCATGTATGCTCTTAACACGAGAAGCAGAAAATAAACTGCATTAGCAGAAAATGTTCATTGTCAAAAGTCTAGGTTCATGGATTTTGTCCTGTGTTTGCCACAGGCTAGGAGTGCACTTAATTACCACAGTTCAGCTGATACCTGGAAGCTTATTAAGTCAGGGTAACTCACTTATGTATCTGGTCCCTCTGGTTAGCTAAAGCTTTCATTAAAACAGCCAACATTTTTGCCATAGCGAGGCCTCAGGATAAAAACAAAATTCTGCAGAAGTGAACTTGCATGGGGAAAGAGCAAGAAGGAAAACAACAGCAGAGAGAGGTCCAGAAGAAGGTATGAGTCAGAAACAAGCAAGAAAGCAACAGATCCACGGTTCTGCTGTTGGCACCCAAATCTCAATTCTCTCATACCCAGAAGCTTGTAGAGAAATTCCTGATGTTAAAATTGGGTCCAAAGAGTAAAACTGAATCTCAGGACTGAATTTTCAAAAGTTGAGATGGGGCTTAGAATCAGCAACTTGGTTTGGGCTCACCATGCAACGACACAGCATAAAAAATGGCTGTGCTTCAGCCAGCGCCCCATTTTGGATGATCCCAACCACCTTTCAAAGCTCCAAGTAAATTGTCACAGTGATGGATAGAATCAGGGAGCCAAGGTGTAGCTCTCAGTCCAAACACAGCTTGCAGGGCAGCTTTCTCTCTTCCTTGAAAATGCTAACATGCCATTAGTCCATACACTCGTGGGCAGATCACACCAACAAGAAAGAGTTCACTGTGGCAGAACAACATCAGAATCAACAAAGTTTATGAAGTCAGATACAGCCATGTTTATGCTGTCCCCATGTCCCAAAGCAGCTCAATTACCTCCGCACAGCACAGTGCCAAAGATGCAGCAAGTGCTCCAGAGCCAGCTGGAGCACCTGGTAATCACTAGCCATAAGGAGCACAGAGCATCCATACGTGGGCAGGCCAGGCACTGAGCTTGGCAACATCAGCGCTGAGCCGAGCTACTCCCTGCAGAGGTGTCCGTGTGTTGTGAGTCAGGCTTGCCAGCATGCCTGGAGAGCTGAGCTGGTCAGACACTGCATCACATGAAGATTAAGACTTAAGCTAATTGCTCCCCCCACTTTCTTTTCAATAATATATTTCTTCCTCCTCTGCCTCCGCACTGCAGTATTTGTTGTCCTTTTATTGCCCCTGTCCAAACATAATATCCTCCTGTATGTTCCTTATTTGTCCTCTCACCACAGCTCCTTATCAAGATATGCACAAAGGGAACACGTTGGGTCTTGTGCAAATAAAGGTCTTCTGAGGAAGCCTTCTCATACAGGAGTTGCAAGGACTTCCTTCCCTGTCTGCAGGCATTATGAGGAATGCAGCAACCCCCACAATACAGACTAACAACAATCTTACTGTGCAGTTCCCCTTTTACGCAGACACTGCCACTAAACACTCGGCTGGAGACAAGGCTAGCTGCTGACCACAGCAAAGCCGGGCATCTCCAAATTGCCCCACTGGACTGTAAAGATTATTACATCCAGCTGAAAGATAGAGAGCTCAGAGATTTCTCCTGTGCAGCAAATGCGGAGTTTAACTCTAAACGGATTGTCTGTAATTGAAAATACCCTTCTAGCACTCCCACCAGTGGCAGGGCAGTGGGCAAAACATGCATTTTGCTAATCATCCACCTCCAGTTCTGTAAACTGATTTGGTGTTTTTAAAAAGAAATTTCGGATCGTGAAAGAAAATAAAATTTTCAGAACTCCTAAGTATACTCTATCGGCAAAAGATGGAGAAGTCTTACAACACTATAGATTTTTTTTTTTAACTCAGGATGAAGACTGGAAAAGGAAGGAAAGAAGGCCCTGACCAACAGTCAAAGAATACATTTTTGTGAGTCAAGCACTCCAATAACTCTGCTCTCCTTTCATACAAAATGGTGAGGGACTATTACCAGCTGTGCAACAATATACCCTCAGATTTTATTATTTCGAATCTGACTTTTTTAATGGATTTTACCAGAACCAATATCATTCTTGCCAGCTTTAAATGCTCCAAGGACAGACTACTGAATGAGGGCAGCATTTTCTTTCTCAGGCACTAGCTATAGTTCAGCCTCTAATTTCCCCACTTTCCTCCACCTTCTGTACAGACTTTTGTTTCTGAATAGACATGAAGCGGGGCAATTTGGAAATCCACTTTCTACAAGTTAATTTCATGGCACTTAGCAGACAAAGTGAAGTAACTTAAATGAAAGCTTATTATTATAAGCAGTTTCAAGCACCTGTCATCCTTGTGATTTTTTCTCCATGGCCTGAAACCACATCCTATACACAACTGGAGGGGGATGTACAAAGCTTGATTTCAATTTTGCATTCTAATAAGTATTTGCCTTAACTTAATTAGGACGATTTTATTACCACTTCTCAGCATTAACATACTGCTTTTCCAAAACAAGAGAAAAATTACCTTCTACTACCAGCTGCCCACCGTGTACTTTTTAATAGTCAAGTCTGAATATTGACTAGTGGATGAGACAACAACATGCCATGTCCCACACATACTTCATGTGTCCAGTCAACACAAAAGCTCACCTGATCCCACCCTAAGATGGTGCTAAGGTGTCTTCCTACTCCCAATTGCTCTGAAGCACAGGCTGAGACTGAGAGTTTGAGCAGAAAGAACTCACACACTGGCTTCAAAAGAGACTCTCTCTGGCTTTGCCGGCAGCAAAACCATATATAGGTTGTTTCCAAAAAAATAACAAGCAGCACACAAGCTAGAATAGTCCAGTCCTTGGCACAGAGGTATCCTACTTGGGTCCCTCATGTTCTCTGCTATGAGTATTCCAGAAAGCCTTCTAGGTTAATGTTAGTCCGTGCATTTTTTGTTCAACTGGCACCCTATGACTTTAGTCCTCAAACTGCTCTGTTCAGCCATTGGTTATACCTGGGGTATTCTGAGGGTGTCCTAGCATCTTAGTTTTAAGGAACGTGTTTAAAAGGATTGATGGCTAGAAAGCCAAGTCAGCTTTATCATTGCTGAAATGGTATTTTAATCTGAAATCCTTCTTGAAACGTAACTTGAGGTAACAACAAAATAATAGCCATGAATGAAATAGTTAATTTTTGTTTTAAGAATAAAGATCTTCCCTTGTCTGCTTCAGTATTTCACATACTGTCAAGCACTTTAATCTGTGTTAGTTAAGGAAATCATAGTTTAAGCAGCTTCATCTCATTCAGACAGACTGCTAGCATACCCCTCCTTGAGGGAAGGGAGCAAGCCTGTCTTGTTCACCTCTTTTTCTGACTACTTGTTTCCCACTCATACACGGTTACTGTTTGAACCTGCCTTTCCCTCATCCCTGCTCCTCCTCAACTACATACTAACGCAGACTTTGATTTGTGCACTCCAGGTTTAGGATTGAATTCTTTTTTACAGCTTTATGAAGACACAGAGAGAATCTTCCGTAAGACAAAGCAAAAAATATTATGCGGTCCTTGCAGTAGATGCACAACAGCTTTCTCTCTGCAAGCATCACATAAAGATGAAAAAAGGAACAGGGCTTTGAATTATTCTTCTCCAAAAGCTTACTTAGTTTTAGGAGGGATCCCATCACCCAGTCAGAATGTGCATGAATATATTTGCTCTAGCCTTAAATTCTGGAAGGAGCTCAGGCTAACCAATGGATTTACCTAACCTATACCAGGGGTTTTCTATCCCCAACCAAATAAGGGTAAAGAGAGTTATACCAATGGGAAAATTAACACTATCCATGCCATACACCCTGCCTCTCAGAAAAAAAAAAAAAAGCACATAGCACAAAATATGTAAGCTAATCAGGGCTGCTCTCACTCTACTGTCAATATATTCCAGTGTGAGGAAGGCAAGACAGAGGGACTTTATGCTTTATGTTTGGAAGTGGCAGAAAATAAACATAGACTGTAACTCAGGAACGGTTGTTTGCTCTCATGAAAGTAAGTCATTGAAGCGCGAAAGGATTTCAAAGCTGCCCAGCTCTTAACAGTCCCTGTATCACTGCTACCTAGTAGGCAAGTGGGTTACAGAGGGAAGCTGCTGATTGCTGCTTTCGATCAGCGGCCTGCCATCCCTTTCACAGTCTGGCTCCACCTTGTTTGTCCAGAAATAAGGGAAAGGAAACTGAAACAATCTTCAGTTTCCAACAGCTGCACTTTGAAAGACAAAATAAACAAGCACGCAAAGCAGTCAGCACTTTGCTGATAATAATAATAATAATAATAATAGCAGCATTATATGCACTGTAGATAACAGCTCAGAAAAACCACGTTTGGGGAAAAAGACTGCAAACAGTCAGCTTTGGTCAGCTAAGCACATATGTATTAAGCACATGTGAATAAAATACACACCCACTACTGTCAGTCTCTATTCTGTATTATATCTGCAAGCTAGTCTTTATACAAGCTAACTAAGAATTGTCACTGGAGCACCACAGATGGACTGAGCATAGATCCCAATAAAGCCTAAACTGAAATTGAAGGCTGAAGCTTTGGCTTTACTTTTGTCAGCATGAAGTTGTTACAAGCTGTTTTGTGTCCTGGATTCCACTCAGACTGGTGCAGAAACACAGCCTGCATCCACTTCTTAAGCCAAAGGAAGTATTTTTATACTTTCCAGGATGAAATATTAGGAGACAGAAAACAGGGACCTAGAACCAGATTTGAAACTCTGAAAAAAGATGCCAAGAAGCCAACACTATGTACAGAAATATCAAACATACAGAATTGGCTGCTCCTATCACACGCAGTGTTAAGCTATACAATGTCATCACGAAGCAAGTCAGAATAACTCGGGTTCCATGTAGGAGGCGTTATTCATAGGCAGGTTTCAGGCTGACTGCAGGTGGCTCCAAAAGGATGAGGACATGCTACTTGTGTGCCCAGTCCTATTCACAGACTCTCTATAAAGTATTTCCACCTTTGAAGGTGCACAGCTTGAGTAAGGTGGAGAACAAGCACACAATAACATATAACACCGTCTCTGTCACGCTCCTTGTTACTTACTACTGCTCTTGCTGATGTTGGTAGACCGATGCTTGGCTGCTTTGCTCCTTTCCAGATGTTGTCAGCTTCTGGGGGTTTTCAGCCTCCTTTGTTTGATTTTTGCCATCCCACAGGAAACCCTGAGAGGGAAATGGGGTACTGGAGGCAGCAGCCATCTTGTACCTGCTGCCTTCCTTCCTTTCTCCAACCCCAGACACTGCTTCAGGTATTCCTTTCTTTGTCAGAAAGGAGTTATTGCTGCTAAGGCTCGGGAAGGACTCAAAACTTCCAGTTTTCACAAGTTGGTTTCAATTCCTTCTAAGACCCACCCCTGCCTGGACTCTCAGCTGTAATATGTAAATACATGCTCCGCCTTCTGAATCATCCTCCTGCCGAAGCTCAGTTTGATTATCTCAAGCACAGCACCCAGGCAGAGTGGAGTGACAGCAAAGCTGATCCATACTAATAAAACAGTCAACAACAGTAAGCGAAGTCTTGGAACACACTGCTTCAGCACAAGTACAGCAATGTCTGGCTGAAAGCCGTATTTCTGACCATTCTTTACCCCAGGACATAAAACTTGTCCATGACAGAGAAGAGTAACTCTAGGGGGTTTCCTGGTTTCTGTTTGGCTGAAGTGTACAAAGAATGATGAAAGTGAAACTAAAATCTAACCCCCAGATATATTCTAAGGTGATGGTCTTGCACAACTCCAATTCTGCCTCTCAATTCTGTTCAATCAGAAAAGTTTTTTACTGTGACTTTCCTAATTCTAGCTGATGGATAGAGGACAAACACATGATTTCCTTAAGTGAATAGGCAGATCCCTTCAGGGAACACATCTGACCAGTGGTACTGTACCTATGGATCTGAGGAACCAGGGAAAACCAGCGACCTTCTCAGTATCACCAGTAAAATAAAGACGTTTGCTAGCTTCTAACCCAAGAAAAAAAGAACTAGTAATGCTACTCAAGCATTAAGCAGCAGAGCTACGGAAATCCAGCTCCACACATGCAGGTCCTGTCACTTTTTGTCCTCAGCTGCTCAAGCTGCACTAAAACCACATTGCTGAAGGGATGCTTTTGTGGCCAGGTTTCCTGGCTGTCCAGACTGTAGGTCTTAAAGCACACCCCAAACATGCTGGGAAAGTAGCAAAAAAAATACCACATGGGGAGCCACAGGCTGCCTTGTGTTTGCGACGTTTCTTGGGGTGCCATATGGGATCCCCTCACCAGCAGCACACCTCCCAGAGCAGAATGTTTCTCCTAGGGCTGCTCATTAAAGGCAGCATCAATGGTCTCTCCCTCCCACCATGCCTCCTAACACGCTCTACAGCAGGGATGATCTTCATTTGTACATGAACCATTCCACAGAGATCGCTGAGTACAATGGCAGTGTGTTGCAGAGGTATGAATTGGTGCTTAGTTTCTTGCACCACTCCCAGAACTGTCTCACTTCTAGGCCATGATGTGTCTAGCCTCATCTATGAAAACACAGAAACACTGTAGGAGAGTCCAGTACGGTCAGTTCTTGGAGAGAGAGAGAGCAGAAGTCACCCAAAAGCCATCTGCCTAACTTCTGCCAAGCCCTGATCTCTCTATCCCATTCTCTTTTAGCTATCCATGCCATTAATCAGATTGCTTGCTCACATAGACCCTGCCTTGGTTTGGAAACTGCCCAGGAGGCCCGAGCATAAAATAAACACAGAGTGTAACAGCCTTCTTTGTATCATGTTGTTTAGAGCTGTGTGTTGTGGTGAAGAAGTACACCTAGTCTGTAAGATATTCCTGGGTCATAACTCCAAGCTAATTCTTGATATCGCCAACAGCCAAAATAGGTTTCTCGTTTAAGGGTGTTCCAGGTTGGTCTAGGCAAGAGCGCCTCCTCTGCCAGATGTCTTCAGAAATTACTAAGAGAGCAAAGGGCATTTCAACCTTGGACTAGATATGAAGATTTATTTTTACCTCTGGTCTCTGTGGAGAACACTGACATTTTGTCCAGGATAGTGACTGGGCTCTTACCAGAAATCAAACGCATGGCATTTGACAATCTGAGTCATTCCCTAGGCTGTCCAAGAAGGTATTCAGGTATTCATGGCAGAAGGCTCGAGGCTTGCTGTCCTCCTTTATGTGGCCTGCCAGGAAAAGCACCCTATTGGTAAAAATCCAGTTATGACATCTGGGTTCTTCTTAACCCATGTAGATTGATGTCCTAATAACACAAATTTAATTATGAAAATTGAATATAATTAATGTGGCCACTGCTGTTGTATCCTCAATCTCACATTGTTATGTGAAATTTGGGTCCGATACCTGTTTCCTGTTGAAATTTAGAAAGTTTTGGCTGCAAACAGTGTCTGTAGAATCTCATTAGTTTGAGCAATCTATACTGCTTAGCAAAGAGGAATGTAAAATGAACCCAAGCACTAGAAGCTCAATTGCTTATATCACTTCAATGCTTGTTTATTTCTTAGCTCTGTTGCAGAAAATCCAAACCAACTCTCTCCCGGACAACATGCAGGCCTGGCTCTGAGGTTGGTTTGTGCCAGATGCTACCACCCAAGAGTCAGTATGAATATGACTGCACCAGATTTAGCCTCCTCCACCCTAAACATCCCTCCAGCACTGCTACAGTGGAATCTCTGCATCTCAAACACATCCGGTGTGTCTCTGTGTTGTAATCCACATTACGTCATTCATCAGCCCTTCAGTTCCATGCTACTGAAACACAGTTTCTAATGGTCTGCAACCCATCCCTCATATTGCTTCAGGTACATTGAGCTGAAACATCCCCCAAAACCATAGTTATGTTATAGGGTCACAGCAGCATCATCTAGGGCTCTCAGGACACTTGGAGCTTAAGTGCTATGTAGTGAGGACATGCATATTGCCTTCACTAGGCTCCTCCCAGCCACTTAGGCTTCTCCTAGCCTAGTGGAGGCTAGCCTTAGGTAGCATATATGTAAGCAATTCTGTGCTAGATAGATTTAGGACAAAGGATCAGTCTCCAGTCCTATTTTATTTAGTGTTGTAGATGCTAAATAGATGTTAAAGCTTCTGTGCTTCCTGAGTGTCAGAATGCCAATGTACTCAGCCTCCTGAAACATGCAAACCCCACCAAATCACAACCCTTCCCAAATCCCCCACAAGAATTTTAACAGAATACTTATGTTTTTTGGATCCACCAAATATTGGCTGCCTGTTCTATCCAACAGTTCTTGTTTATAGTTATCTTACATCCCCAGCCGGGTCCGATGCTGTGGTGCATTGGCGCTTGATAGCAGGGTGAGCACCCACATAACTGGTGACTCTCTCCCTCCCCACCAATAGGACCAGGGACAGAACAGGAAAGGAGTCAGAAAATTCATCTGTCAAAATAAAGCTTTTTTGTCTGTAAAGCTCTGTTGCCTTCAGCTACTAACAATATTTCTTTTTATTTAGTAGATTTTATATTTATTTTTATTTTATACAATGATAGGAAATAATCTTTTTACTTTTTTTTTTTTTTTGCTTTGAGAAAATTCTTCAGTGGACATGTGAAATATTAAGAATCACCATATTCCCTCTCTCATTTGTATTTTTTGTGAAATTACAATAATACAACATGAACATTCTATATCGAACCTTTCTTTCCAATTCAGCAACACCATGAACTATATAAAAAATGAGAGATATGAGATCCTTTCTTATAATAAAAAATACTCAGAATCCCAGTCAGCCATTTCATCTTTTCTTTGGGAATGTCAGATGGGATAAAACTTTCTTCTATGAAAGAAATAATATTAAAAATCAAATATTTAAAGCACTGTAATGTCCCCTACCTTTCCTTCCCTGAAAACACCTGTTCATTCTTCATTATTTCACTGTTGGTTTATGAATTTTAAGGTTTTGCATTTTTAATTTTTTTCCACAAAATGTACACTTTTCATTAAAAACTAAGATTTTAATTTAATCCAAGGAGACTAGAGGCCTAAAGCCTGAAGAAAAGCATTAAACTGTAGGTCGCTTTTGAGAAAGACAGCCAAGACAGGCTGGCTTTTCTACACCCCACTCTCTATTTTTCCTAGGAGCCAGCAAACAGTATCAGAAGGCCTTTACTGCTGGAGAACTTCTTTTTCCTTTGTTGTCAGCTAGAATACTTAGTCCTACAGCTGAGTATGATGCCCAAGGCTTCACATTCATAGCTTTTTTCCCTGGCTTTTTTCCTTTTTTTTTTTTTTTTGCCTAAATAAGGCACACAGCTGAATACGTTACATAGCGCTGATCTGACTGGCCTGATTGATGTGCTGACTGATACGCAGCAAAGTGTAGGTGATCATTGGGAACACCTCCCTATATTTTAGGGCAATAACAAGGGATGGCAAATAGACCTAGAAGCATATTTATAATTAGCTTAATATAT
>NW_010412936.1:16243-17904 GCF_000710305.1 Buceros rhinoceros silvestris | reverse complement strand
TGAGAAGAACAGATTGTTTATAAACATTGCTTCTCAGTACTTTTTTTCTTTTTTTTTTTTTTCCTGTCCTTTTCATTCCCCCCCCTTCCCTTTTGGTTTGTAATCATATACATATAGAATATAGTTGTGTGGCTTTATCATATACATATATATTAAAATTTGTATCAGCTATCCAAGCAGACCGAGGTGTGAATTTCTTCCTTTCCCTATTAAATCCCTTCCTATCAGGACAGAGGGATTCCGTTAAGGTAAATCGAGGTATATCGGTCCCTTGACCCTTAACAGTACCCACACACTAACATTGTGCTCGTTGACTCTGCAGTAGCCCTTACTCTCTTGAAGTACCCTGCAACATTTGAGATTTAACAAAATAAATAAAACTAGGGGCACAAAACATGGACTGAAAAGTTACCTTTTCTGCCCCATTAATTTCCTTGTCCACTTAGTATCAATCACATAAACCAACATATTAAGGCAGGTGTTGGGAAAACTCTTTCAATGGGGAGAGTGAAAACAAGAAAGGGTGAAAAAAAAAATAGCCACTGCTGCAACTACACCTGTGAAATACCACATACAGCGATAAAATGTGGCCGGAAGCAACCAATTTTCCACACTTCCTACCGTTAATTAAAGAACTCCTTTTAGACGTAGTATTCAATGCAAATGTTGAATATAGTATCATGGCGAGCGTTGATGATGAATCCTCCTCCTTTCTCCAACCTCCAAACCAAAAAGGAATGCCACATCATGTAGAACAGAGTTCTGCTCCTTCCAGATGCACAGACTGTTTCATGTTGGAGACCATAAGACTTCAGCAGCTTATACTCAAATGATGAAAAACTCTAACCCAGCAGGACTTTCCTCACAGCTTACCAGTAGTGAAGACTCTGCAAGTTTTTATGGCTAAATCAGTGGTTCAGATTAAAATTTTATCAGATACAGGACTAGCATAGCAACTAAGAAGGATTATTACGGGACACCTGAAGTCTTCAGAATACCCTCTTCAAGGCTGTTCAGGAATACTGTTCCTTTCTAGTACTCGGTTGTTTCTGAGAATTGCACATACTTGTATGTAATTCAGAGTGAGTGCAAAGATGTCTAAACACTTTAAACATATGAAACTCTTCAGAACTAAGAAAAAACCCTTTAATTTTATACATGCAGTTTCACTACCTATTACCCAAGTTATATTAGAAATTTGGTCACTACAGTCACAAAAATTAAGATTCTGCGTATGAATACTTGCTCTGAGGAGTCATAAATCAACAGAAACACAGGTTTAAAAATTTTCAGTTTTGAAATTTATTTAGAACTCAGGGGTTAAACGTGGTAAGTTTCCAATTGTCTGATAATAGCACACCCATGTCACTACCATGGAAATTGCAGTAACTCCCTCTGCCCCCCTCCCCCTTAGAAATCTGGTTAGTTTTAACAGCCAGTGGTTTTGCAAATAGTGTGCTCTAGGACACTACTGCACTTCCTGAGTGTTCGAGGCTACTGTATGATACATTAAGCTGGAGGAAAAAAACAAAATTATTCTGAACTAAACCAGCTATTTTACCGTACTGCTGAAGTACAAAATCATAAAAGACAACGTATTTTACCAAGAGATTGTATTGGAATGCTGCGGGGAAGGCGGGGGGGGGGGGGGGGGGGGGGGA
>NW_010412936.1:0-16185 GCF_000710305.1 Buceros rhinoceros silvestris | reverse complement strand
GGGGGGGGGGCTGTTGGAAAAAACAGCTTTTAAAAAAAATTACATCCTTTTTACTCGATTTTAAACTAAGTAATTTTTAACTTCAAGACTATTAAAAATGGCCAAAGAACTTTAGACTGTCTCAGATAGAAATGTAGTTGGGACTAAAATTTCCATGTTGGTATTCCTTGACCTTTTAGGGTATTCTTAGTGGCTCTTAACAAAAGCAGCATAACAGGGTATCTCTGGTTTGCGCTTATCATTTTAGTGCTCTTCAAAAGGAGTTACTAACAGCACTGGCCAGAGTGCTTAAAAAAAGGATTTCAGACAATTGCCTTCCAATGCACTTCAGCTTTATCGTGCAAAACCAATCTAGTCATAAACATCCCCACATTAAACACAAGAAATTGTGCTGAAGTACATGATGTGAATAAATGTCAGCTCATCTACCAACACACTGACAGCAAATGTCAGCTCATCTATCAAGCGTTGTTCAAGCCCAGAGTAAAATTTCATTTGTCAGACCTGAACTCCTCCATGGGCAGACTGCATAGTCTATGTAAGTTACTAGGTTTTGTCCAGAAGTCTCTTCAAAGTTGTATTTACACAGGCAAACAGGTTTAGAGGACAGTTTCAGCCTTCTAAATTCACCACGACTTAATAAGTCAATTGACAGGTCCCACCACCTGTCAGTGGGATTTTTCCATGCTTCTTCATCAAAACAAAGCCGAAGCAGCGGCAACTGACAGAACTGCTAACTACATTGTTCTTGCATCATTTTCTGTGGTGCATGAGATTTATTCTCATCTATAGATGATTTTGTCAGAAGGGTTCTCCAGGCTGCAGCTGAACAAAAGGCAACTTCTTGTATCATTTTATTTTCTTTATGGAAACTTGTTTTGAACAAAGAACTGATAGTATAGGCAACTACCAGCAAGAACTACCAAGAGATGATGTGTTCCTCTCTAGTATTTTATCAGTGGCTTGCCAATCCTTTTCCCATAAAATATTTGTAAAAACATTGGAAACACCTATGAAATTTATAAAACAGCTCCTTAAACATCTGCTTAATGCCCTTTCCTTCAAATATAAAAGACTCCACATTTTAGGGTCTTTTCCTATGGATACAAAGGAGAGGTCAAGGAAGAGGTAAAAGATCAGATAACCGTTATCTTTTCAGTTGCTATGTTACAAAATTTAAGTGAGTACTACTCTAAAGATTAAATACAGACTTTACATAACCAATCACAACAATGGAAATAAACCATATAAAATCCGTATCAGGGCAAGTGACAGTACATTAAGAATAATCTTATATGTTATACAGAAGATAATATACACAGATAGTAACAGTTCTTTTTCCCCTTAAAAGCCACTGTCAGTAGGATCATAGTCTTACATATGGACAAGTGACTTGAATATTTGTAATTACTAATGGGGAGAATTTAGGTTATAAAGGAAAAATATATCAAGTACATCTTTATGCATGTCTATACTATGACTTAAATTAAAAGCCTTAAGCATTCTCCTACCTATTCCACTTTCAACCTAAATGGAATATCGCTGTCAGTATACAAACCTCAGGGAGGTCACTTCTAATCTAGTTAGTGTAACTATGCTAAAGGACAGCTATCGTACGAAGGAGATTAAGTTCAGATGTTTAGAAACTTGAACAATAAGAGAAAGTTAGAAACCCTAAACAGCTACTCGTATTTAACTATAATTACCTTTTAAAGAGCATTAAACTCCAGTGTTTTCTATGGTCATTGTATTAGAAGAAAGTTCTACCACACCTAAAGGATAAGGCATAGCCATCTACTAATTGGCATATTTGTTTATTTGTCTCAGTTTGTGTAAAGGTCCTTATTTGTGTAAGCAGCAAAACAAACTTCAACTGAATGACTGCTATATGCAAAAGGACTGAAGGCAATCGCCTCTGCAGTGAACTTTACAGTTCTCAACAGCACACACGCAACATGCTATCTGAAAAAAGTTATTAACTGAACTACATGTATTAAATACTGGAAAAAAGTTTAACATTTTTTATTATAATTTATTTTATTTAACAATCTAAGAAGTTTGCAGCCATCAGAAGTTCCAGTGCAATTTCAGGTGCAATTGGGAATTCAGGAATCTCCGTAGAGCTGTTAGTATAGCGGACCTTGTAGGTGAAATACATGCATACTTTGGATAGGACATGGGATGGGATCTCTCTAAAATTCACCTCGTTTGTTTCATTTTCTGCAAACTGTCCTGTGGAAAAACAAAACACCAGACCAAATGTCAGAATCTCAATTCGCTGTAAGGCAAAACTCTTCACTATACTAATACAACACATTCTACATAGACTCGAGAAGGTCCTGCATTCCTGGGTATTAGGTTCTTCAGTGCAAATCAGGATTATAAAATGTTTATTTCAACTGCAGTCAACAATATTCTGAACAACTACACCAGAAATTTAGGTTTAATTCTGATGCTTGTATTATAGGTGCTCTAAAACTGCAGTGTGCTCTCTCTAAAGGTCACAGTAACAAAGTTAAGGTATCAATCCAAATTTCTAGCTGTCTTATCCAAGAAAAAACAAAAAAGGTTTAGGGCTGTTCTGTAACTGCATATGCACACTTCTCAGCAGTGCCTTCTGTCATGCCACTACCTTCGAATTTCTCGGTCAGTTTCAGGCAGATTTGACAGAGGGTTGAACCCTTAAAGATGCATTCACTACCCCGCTAGGCTGAGAAAACTGGCAGGCAGGAGGGACACTGGAGGATAGGTTACATACAGTATGAGTTTAGCCCTATTAGATACCAAAGAATTTATACAAAGCTCAAATCACAAGTACACTTGAAATGAGGTTTCTATAGTGCCCGTAAACATGAAACTTGGGTGATACGAAATCATCCTGTGGTTAGTCCCATAGCCTTTCCACTTGGTATATTTGTTCCTCTTTTCATCATCTCTCTGGACTTTTAACTCAGTAAGCTGAAAGACAATACAAAAAACCCCCCACAAACATGTACTTTGTATTTATGGAGACCTAGCAATGTTTGGTTCCCGCTATTTCTACGGGAATCCCCTTTTAACTACAAAGCAGAGCCATTTACTGTTACACACATTCGTGTAGAAAAATCTGCATGCACTGAAGCCAGTGTGGCTTGGGCTCTAGAACAGGAACAGTAGGAAGCAACAGAAGAAATGGCAGCATGTTGGCCATGGTACAGTACTGGAATAGGGAACACTTAGACATCACTGAAATTACGACCTGCTGCACTAGACAAGAGTACTTTTTCTTGTGAATCCATTTATCTTGCTAGTTTTATACACAAAATATTCTTGAATGCTGACTCCTTTTCAGAGTCAGTTTTCTAGCCCTTTAAGCAGGCTACTTTGTGCTTTATTTTTTCATATCGTTTGTGGAACAAATTCAGAGCAGATCTTGTAAGGACCCTGCCTCTTAGGTGTCTGGGAGGCTGACTGGTGTGGATCAGACACAACAGACCTGCTACATATTTTCAAATGCATCTCATCATCATGGCTTGGCTTCGCAAATGAAGATCTGGGAAGGGTTTTTCCCACGCTCACTGCAAGCGATGAGTGCACCCTTCGGGCCTGCGCGGTGGATTTTTTAGGTGAGGCGCAGTGTGCGTGGAACTGGCTCCACCCTTTACACCTGAGGTTCATCTGCCAGGGCCCAGCGAGCTTGGACAGTGACAGCGAAGTCCTCGGGTCACAGGTTTGGTTAGAGTATCCTTCTCTTAGATGATGGATGCCTTACAAGGCTAAACGAGCTCCATCTGCCCGGGTTTGGAGTCAGAGTTGTCCTTCTCCCAGGATGGCTGCCCGAAGGCTAGTGAGCCCATCCTGCCCGTGGACACACTTTGTCTGACCCTTCAGCCGAGACCTGTCTGGCCTGGGAGGCCGCACCGGAGGCACATGCCACCACCAGCACAGCTCTCAACCTCACGAGGGCACGCAAGCTCCTTCCCCACGGCAAGGGGGTGCCCGTGAAAGAGTCGCTGCTCTGCCTCCGGACATCACAGACCCGGGCATGGGGTGGCCAGGGCCTGCCAAGAACGGGAGGCCTAGAGGTGTTCAAATGCATCTATTACAATGACATTTAGCAGAACATTAAGCTGAGAATTTTAATTGCTCAGTTTGCCTAACTTACTAATTAAAACCATGTTAAAGCAAATAGATCTCTCCAGTAATCTCCCCTGCCTGAATCTAAAACAGGATACAAGAATTACCCTACCCACATAGCCTACTGCCCACCACTCAAGGGGCCAAAGGTAAACATACAGGATGAGGGTACAGAAGAGGGAAAGCATGTGCATTAACTTCTCCCTGTTCTCTCCCCCACCCTTTTAATCTTCAAGAATTAGTTCAGACACTTCTTAACCAGGAGCAGTGTCACATATTCAGAAACACACAAAGTCCTTCCCTTCCCTCAAACTTAAGCTAACTTCTCTCATTAAGCTCAGGAGCTCCTTGCCATAGGATCTTGTGAACATATTGTGGCCTAAACTCCATTGGGCAGCTAAGCAGTACACAACCACTTGCTCACTTCACCCTGCAGGGGATACGGGAAGAGGAAAGGAAGAGTAAAAGCAAGAAAATTCAGGGATTGAGATTAATAAAGGAAAGACAAGTGGAAGAAGAGAAAGGAAACAAAACCAACTGATGCAAAGGTTTTGACTGTGCTTTTTTCTGTTTCCCTTGTGTCTCATTACTTCCCACGGGTTGATTGATGCCCAGCCAGTTCCCAAGCAAAAGATGGCTAACTTCCCTAACCCCCTCACCTCCCTTTCACTTCTGAGCACATCGCAGAGCATGGAATATCTCTTTGGTTTGTTTGGATCACCTGCCTAGTCATGTTCCCTCCCAACCTCTTGCACACCCGTCTGTCTATTCATTGGGTGGGGAGAAGACTGAGAAACAGCAAAGGACTGGACACTGAGCAAAATCTGTTTACAACAGCTAAAAAGTTGATGTGTTATAGCACTGTTTTGGTCACAAATCTAAAACACAGTATGACCTGCTGTGAAGCGAATTAACCCCATACCAGCCAGACCCAGTATAGAATACTGTAAGTTCCACCATGGAGGTGGTAATGAAGAACTACCAACTTTTGTTTGTTTTGAACTTGACAACTACACATTTAATGTAAAACACTCAAGTTCTCATACAAAGGAAACTTGTAGTAATGACACCATAAGATCACTAACCGTCCAAAAGCAGACAGAGTCCAATTATATTTCCGACTGCACAATACCCCACAGAGGTGGGCTGTTCCATTGGAAACAGGAACTAGGCACGATCTGGACAAGGTATGATTTATTTCAACTTTCATTCCCTGCATGATATAAATTCAAACTGTCCAAAAGTGAAAAAGGATGTGGAGGTACTAAATCTTTTGTACCTACCTGGTCCACTCAACATAGCTTTTATTGTTCCTGATGTTAATGCATGCTCTCTTTTTACAATGAACTCATGCCCATCGGAGGATATTAACTTCACATACATAGCATCTGGGCCCTCACACCCACCGTATGTTTTCTCTTCTCCATCTAAAATGGAAAACAGGTTAACAGCTTCAGAACACAAGGACTGATTCACAAGACTAGGAATGCAAGCTGCAGCCTTTTCTGTGACTATGTTTGCAGACCGAATACCCAATACAACCAGAAGTAAGACAGAAGCATTTTGCCTATTTGAAGACTTCTCTGAAATGCTCAGCAATCTGTTTTAAAGTAAGAATTTTTGCAAAAGTAGGAATTTTTAACATCTCCTCTCTCATTTCTCCATGACCAAATTCTGACATGATTTCTAAAATCTACACAGGAAAGAAATTTTCCTTTAGACATTCTCAAGTTAATTGAACATGCTACTGCTTTCCCCTATAAGTTTATCACACTAGTACTTACTAGAAGTTACCTAAATACATACCTAATATTTAAAAATACAGACTACAAGAAAAAAAGCACATTTTTAAGCACAGGTAAGAATAAAAGCAGTCAGTATTCCTGCACTGAAGAAGTGACGCAAGATTCATCCTCCACCACTGCCCAGCAGACCCAGAACCACACCCGCGTAGTGACCTTTGGTGGAAAACTGGAAGTACAAAAGCACTAAACCCAAAGAAATTTGGAAATTCTCCCCACAGCAGTTTTGACTGTGCTTTTTTTCTGTTTCCCTTCTCGCTTCTGTCTCACTATATATCTGCTCTTTGTTTCTCTAGAAGCATTTAGAGCCCTTCCCTTTCTGTTCATTCGTTTTTTCACCACTCTGCTGTTCACTCTGAGTAGTGTTCACCATTTCTCCTCCTTGCACCTGACCGTTTAGGCAGCACGCTCCCTGGGGTAGGAACCACAGATTACTTTGTACCTGTAGAGTGCTCAGTGTTATAGGACACCATTGCACTAAAGGGACTGTCTCTGTAGTTGGTCTTTACAGAGTCCTGTAAACTCTAATATTAATGTAAGACGGCAGTAATATTGTATTTTTGAAAAAATTTGTGTAAAAAAACTCCCACCCCACTAAACATACAATTCCTACCAAATTCAAACTGGATTAAAGGGTTAAAAGTTAACATCTTCTTTCAAATACTGTATTTTCTAAGGAACTAATACAGCAAGTATTGCTAGAATTCCATTAAAAATATTTGAATTTGATACTGCACATATAATTTGATTTTCAGAACAGTATTAATCTTGAAAAAAGTTAAAAATCAAAGTCCTGGAAGTTCTTCCAGCTTGGAAAAGTATAACAAAAGAGATGTGTATGCTTCTAGAAAAGTAAGATACTGCCAGTATTTCATGGATAGTACGCAGAAGTACAGGCAATAAAAAAAGAGTACAAATTTGACATTTGATTGTTAGGTTATTTCTCATTCTCACAAGACAAAAAATAGTAATTATATTAATTATATTAGAATAAGGACCTTGCATTATATCTAGTGTTATAGCAAATACAATATCCCCCCAGTCAAGTTGCTTTGTGAATTTGAAGGTAACATTAAATTACCATGGAGCCATTGCCAATTTTAGTAAAGTACTGCCAGTGCCAAACATGCTAAATTATATTCAGAAAAAGTAGAGATAAACCCAGAATCTGTCCAATTGTGTTTCATTAAGAAGTCATTTGTAGAGGCAGATAGGACAGTTTCAGACTTACAGTGAGAACACACACACTCAATGTAGTACATCAGAAATTAGTCCTTACTAGGGGCTCTTAGCCAGACTTCAACAGGCTGACCTCGGTTAACAAACAAACAAATATTTAAAACAGTACACAGTGAAATTTTCTTGCCTGCTAGCTAAAGGTTTAGTGCTTTAAAAGCCTAAGGACATCCTGGTTTATTTAGCGTGTACATTTTCAACACTATGTATATTAAGCAAGTGAAATTTATTGTTAGTTAGATGCACTCTATTTGTCAAAAGACTTGTTCAAACAGTCACTTGAGAAAATCCTCCTAAAAAACATTTGTAAGAAGGCCATTAACCTGTGAGTCTACAAGAAAAATACGGACAAGATCAACATTTAAAGTCTTACAACCCACCTCCTCTACCAATGTAAAAGAGAAATTGCTTCATATTATAGGAAACAAACAAAAAAATCCTATAAGGTGAACTTACCCATTCTCTTTGTATAAAAAAAATATTGTTTCCTTTCAACGGCAGCTTTTGCAATAGGAGCGTCTGAAAAAAAAACCACAAATGACAATATTTTCAGTCAGCAGCGCAATTTAAGCCACCTGTAGTTGTTAGCCTTCATGTTATCAAACATTCTTCAGAACAGAATATGACGACACACAGCATGCAATGTCGACAAGCATTACGTTTTGAAACTTATCTCTGCTGTCCAGAGATCTCTACCATATTCAAGACTTCCTAACTTTTAGTTCACTTTATAAAGAAGCTGTTCCCTTAAGTTTTTTAAAGACCCTTGACTATAAAGACAGTTATTTCAAGAGCTTTACAACTTTTATCACTATGGACACAGCCACACAGTGGTATTGGGGAGGTAATGAAAGCAAGTTTTACCACACTGTAAAAGGCACTTAAGAAACTGAACGGCTCATCTACAGGAAAGAAAAAAAAAGTCAGAACAGTTTACTATGCTGTGAGGAGTGGTTATGCAATTCAAAGCGACCATGACAGGCCAGCCAAAAGGGTCAACAGGAAACCTATGAAGTTCATTGGAGGGAAATGCAAACTCCTCCACCTTGGGAAGAAACACTCCAGGAACCAGTACCAGCCGGAGGGCAACCAGCTGGAAAGCAGCTCTCCAGAAAGAGATATGGGGATGCTGGTGAACACCAAACTGAACATGAGCCTGCAATATGGTCTTGCAGCAAAGGCAGCCAACAGCACTCTTAAGCTGTATCAGGAGTGTTGCCAGCAGATTGAGACAGGCGACCCTGCCCCTCTACTCAGCACTAGTGGGTCTAGCTCTGGGCTCCCCAATACAAGACAGACTGAATTGAGTTCTGCAAAGGGCCATAAAGATGACTAAGGAATTGGACCTCCAGTCATATGAGAAGAGTCTGAGAAAATCAGGGTTGTTTAGGCTGGAGAAGGCTCAGGGATCCGCCTAATCAGTGTGCACTAAGTACCTGGTCTCCAACCTGTCCTTCCCAGAAGACTGACAATTCCTGATACAGCCACCTATGTCACCTAAATGATCTCCTTCAGACATTTAATGTAGGTATTCACATGGTAAGTTAACCAGGAGCTTGCTACATACGTATTTCACCTTGTAAATTAATTCGAAGAGTTATAGAAATGGAAGCACTTATCTACAAAACAAATTTGGTATGTTCAGATACAACATGTATTTCTTTACACAGAACTGCACCTCTGCTATGGAAAAGAAAACTTTGTAAAAAAAAAATTCCACCCACCCACCTACTGTCCTAAAATTCCTTTTATGTCAACAGCCACTCTTCAATCATTACACAGCACAAATCAGTGAACAACTGTTGTGTGCTCACAGGTTCAGGAAAACAGCACCAGTGATTCCAGGTCATTTCCCAGCTGATATCCAGGGTCGGATGCAGCAAAAGAGACTGGTAAGAATTCTGACAATCCACGTTGTTGCTTGAAAAAGCAACAGCAATAAGCAATAGCAGAGGCACAAACTGCAATTACAGGAGAAGGATCCCAGAGCAGGAGGTGTGAACAAACAGAATAGAGACCAGTTCTCCCCACTCCATGCCTCCTATGTTTCCGGTAAAAGCTTCACAAAAAATGTAAGCAGTTGAGAAGGTAGTTGCAAGATTTGGAGAGAGTTTTACAGATCTCTGCAGAAGCTGCAGCACTTTGCTACTGCCAATACCTTCACTTCGCAACAGCACTCTGGTGCTGATTTGTTCAATCTCCCTTTTTTCATAACAACAATTAAATAGTCTGAATGTTTCCTCAAGCTTTCACAAGAAGGAGCTTGTTATGTACACCTAATCAAACTACATATGTATAACCAACAGTTTTTAGTTGTCTGTGGAAAATCGAACAAAAAGCACTCTCCACTTATACTGTTTTTATCTTTGAAAATTATCCTGACATCACAGAGTATCTTATAAAATATTTTCCTTCCCCCCAGTATAAAGAACATCTCCACCTGTACTCTTGCAGGTGAAAAGTTCTTGAATATAAGGCACATTCAAGAATGCCCTTTGAGAATTAATGTGTATATGCTGTCATAGAGATACCTTAATATCGAGTGTTAAATGCCTTCTCCATTTTCAGTAGTTCCAGGAACTCATCCAAGGAGATTACATTTGGGTGCTGGAAGAGTTGTGGTATAAAACTGATGGGATCATTCACCCTGTTTCAACAGTTTTTGTAAACAGAAATCAAGCATCTTATTGGAGAGTATCTGCTGCCCAGAAACCTAAGGGATAACTTACATCATTACTTTACTTCGCAGAAGAGGACCACTCATTCTTTAGCTACAAAACCCATCCCTACATTCCAAAAGAGCAGTGAAAACACTTACGATTTATAAATAATAATAATTTTAAAATGCACAGAAGAAGTGATACCATTTTGTGGAGGTTCACAACACGACTAATGCCAATGTAGAAGTAACAAAGACAGACTAGTTAGTAGGAATGCAAATATATTAACATTTTGCAAGGTAAAACTTGAGGATGCCAATACACTGAAGCTGGGGAACTGAAAAAATATCCACACCAAAACATTAGAGCTGTCCCAAATAATTGCAAAGAGCATTTTAATAAAATCAAATGAATGTGCTATCATATGATTAGAGAGAAAAGAAGATATAGTAGTTAACACTTAAAGAAAAAAGAAATTATCAGGCTCAGCAGTCTGAATTCAGTTGTATTAAAAAGGAAAGCAGGATAAAAATGCAATAAGCATTAGCAGACTTAGGACATGCAGGACTAATCCAATACCTAAAAAATGAATTTATCACTTGCTTGAAAAAAGGAAACTCAGCCAAGATGCAATCTGGACTCAGTAAATCATCTGAAGTTAAATAAATGTGGTAAGAGGTCAATCTTAAAATGAGAAAGAAACTTTCTACAAGAATACAACATGACATTGCAAACATGGAAGAACTAGGCTAGAACAAAATTACTAGTTCCTCCAAAAATTATATCAGGTTTCATTTTTAAAAAACAATCCTGCCAGAAAATAATAGATAGGTTTAAATAAGACAGAAATTGAAAGCACTGCAACAAAAGAGGAAGAGATTATCACACACAGAAGTGACTAATCTCAAAAAAATGGGGCACTATAAGCCACACGAAGTAAAACATACGAAATGCAAGATTCCTGCAAGCAGGGACCAATACACACTCCTTTCATGTAGTCAGGGCTTGTTATTCGGGAGTATTGTCATTCTGTGGTCAACTACAAACCGATGCAACTCCAGGCAGGGTGGTGGTGGGGGTGGGGTGGGAAGGAGGAAAAAGGGGAAATGCACATCAAAGATTTCTTTGCATTAGATACAGAGAAATATGAACATTGTTGCACAAGAGCAACAACTCATTTGAAATATCACATTCAATTCTGAACTCCTGTTTTCAAGGAAAAGAAGTTCTCATTACAAGAGCTACAGAAAGAAGCTACTGATATGACCAAGGAGCCTGTTGTGTAAAAGAAAAGACAGTCTTGCTTATTCAGCTTACCAAAATAAAACTGGAATGCAGATAAATTTATCAATTCATTAAAAGGATAAAATCAAAGTGGGAGAAGTATGCCAATATTATTCATCAGTTTAAGCCCAACAAATTAATATAAATTTATACTGCTATTCTAGAATCCAAGTTTGTTTCCAAACATAGAACTAAACTAACATTCTATTGCCAAAAGTAAAAGACACAGAAAGCCTACCTGCTTTTAAGAAAAAGACATCATACGTTCCACTACGTGATGCATTTGACACGTAAGCAAGGGATACAGTTTGGTTTCACTCAGTTTCTATTCTGACACAATGTGTTATTACTGAAAAAAAAAAGTTCTAAGAAGGTAATAGTGAATTCTATTAGGAGTATACACCTGACAAAATATGGACAGCAGAGAGTACAGAAAAATCGCAGAGTCAACGCAACAAAAGAGAACGAAAGTAAAACAAGAAACCTGGGAAATTTGAAAAACCCCCAAAAAATCAGTAACTACCTGTTGGCATCTATTGGTTCCTCTTCTGGATCAAGAAGCATTCAGTGTGTCATGACACTTCATTAAGATTAGAACACACTGCAGTTCAAAATTATTATTTTGTGAAATGCATCTTCTTTCCAACAACTACACTCACGTTATCTGAGACAGTATTAACAGAATCTTCTGCAAGCCACAGCCTACTTTTTCTGTCAACTATCTTATTGGTTTATAAGTTTACAGAAAAATAAGTGAAAACAGCAGAACACACTGGAAAACTGGCACAGAAAACATGCACTAATTTATTTATTTTTTATAAAAAACTTCATTTGTTATTTAACATCCCCCAAACCCAGAAAAAAATAATGCACAGAGAAAAGAAATTAGATGGATGAAAGATGTAAAAATCCCTACCACTCATAAGCTATCACTTGCGCATATAGTAAAAGGAGCGTGGATGGAAATTTTCTGCACAATTTTTTTGTTTTTTTTTTTTAACTGACAATTGCGCGCCCTTAAGTATTAAATAATAGGTTAGACACAGGAAAGCCAAGCGTTTTCTTACCAGAAATTCTTTTCTTACAGTGTATTATCCAATACACTATTTATTGCAAAAAAGTCACTATATTTTCCTTCTTTATAAAGAAAACAATATAAATGATGACATTTGCCAAGACAACATGAAGAAAGGGACTCACTGAGATTTCTGAAGATGCTTGGTAACTACCTATATTTTAATTATTTTTCCACATTTTATAACTGCCCCTGTTTGACTTCACCAAGACTACACCAGTGCAGCCGTAGGGAAGAGAACAAGTTTTCTGTACACTCAAACACTTGCCTTTTTTATTATCTATTTCTGACCTGACTACTTTAGACTTCTGCAAAGAACCTATAATTTTTGTTGAAGTACATTCACGATTCCATTTCCCCTTCACGAAGCTTATGTGGCATTAACAATTAGGTAGCTTAGCTCTCTCCTTTAATCCCAAAAAAGCACATACGTGAGGGCCGCCCTGAGACAGTGCCTCCTATTCTATGATCTTGGCCCGCGACATCAGAGGTGGCTGTTGGTGGTATGGCAGTAGAGGCTGAACCTTCTCGCCAATATCCCATTAAATCTTGTTGCCGTGCGACAGACGGCAGCAGAGGGGCAGCCTGACAACACGGCGTCTGACAGGGGAGTGTGCGTGAACTAGAGCCATGTAACTAAATTCCTCCACGAAGAAAAAATTGCACCCAGTGGCATTCGTCAACGCTGCTGAACGTTTATGGAGACCAACCAGCGGGTGTCAGCACAGTGAGGGGGTGGGTGGCATGTTCCAGCAGGTGACAGTGACGGTGGGTCCCCTCCACTGGTGCAGAACGTTATAAGCGCGGCAAGCATTCGCTGTTCACTGCTGGGGACAATGCACAGCCCATGGTGGGGACTGTGTTGAAAAACAGTGTTTTGCAGCTGAGAACGTGCTCTATCAAATAGCGTTACTGTGCTTTACCTTTCTGTTGTAGTTTCCATGGAAATAAATAGGAGGCAGTACTTTCGGAATGACCTGTGTATTAGGTTCTCCTCCTTTGCCTCTTGAGAAAAAGAAAAGATGAGCATAAACTGCATTCATTAAGAGAAAGATCATGTAAAAAGGATATGCCGCTTTTTAATCAATGAGGGAGAATACAATACAGCTAAAACCAGCATATCTGGCACAGAAACTTTCCAACCAGTCTAAAAGGAAGCTCTTGCTGCAGAAAACAGAGAATTCTCGTTAGATATTGGAGAACTGAAAATTTCCACAAGTTGCTAGAATATTTACACCTAAGAGGTAGAATGTAGCAAAGTGTCATAAAACCCATACAAGGCAAGTGTTCTTGTTAGCATACATAAACATCTTATTCTCCTCCTTACAACTCTAAGAAGAAATACTATGGTACTGTGAGTTTAGTCTGATCTCTTTCCTGCTTCTCTTGAGCATCAAATGCAAGAAAAAACCAAATCATGTCCATGACCCTCCCACCTCATTCCCAAAGCTCATCTCCCAAGCTTCCTAGAATTTACAGAATGACATTTCCTTGTACGCTCTGTATGTCGAAGGAACCAGAATAGAATTGAAGGACATATGCTAATTTAACTGAACACATGAAACCACTGTACAGATTCCAGAACCTCATTTCTTTGTTCTGGTTAGCGCAAGGAAATTAAATCTGCGCAAACATTTCAAGCACTTGGATTCTCTGATCCCACAGAAAACTCTTTAAAAAACTCAGATTCTGGTCTAAAAAAACTCAAATGGCTTCCAACTCACGAGCTGCACATGCATACATGGCTTTTGTATGCTTCAGCCGGCAACATTTCCATATTTCACATTATTAATTTTTGGAAAATGTGGGGCAAATAACACAAATGCCTTCACAATTCCTAGGTTAGTTTAGAAGCCAACTGTGACATTTTATAGGTGTCATTCTCTATTAGTAAGAGCTCATCAATAAGAAAAGGCTGTTGTGTGTTAAAACAGTAGCTTCCTACTGTTCAATCCTAAATTCTAGTCCTAAATTCTTGATCCCATAGTCTAACTTGTTTTAAAAAAATGTTCTTCAGTTTAGTGTTTGTTGTTCAGATACAAATAAGGATTGAAGCATATTAAGAAAAAAATCATGAGGGAAAACTGGTGCAGTGTGATTTCCAAATCACCTGATTCACTATTCCATACTCACGGGCACTAAACTCAAACTTTCAGGGGCACACAGAGGTGTGACAGAAAGGTATACTAGAGGTGAATACTAGTTAAGATAAACAGGAGATGAAGTAGTATACTGGGTATGGTATATCAAAGATTTCACATAAGATGTTCTTAAGAAACTTCTGAGTAATTCCCAAGAAAGTTTTAGGGAAAAAAAAAAAAGGCACGGAGGTGTTACTGTTTTCTTGCCAACACATAATAAAAGCCCCATACATCATTTGCCATTGGGGAAAAAAAAAAATCTTCTAGCATATTGCGAAAAGTCAGAGGGCATGGATTTCTGCCCTCTACTGTTATGCAAAGCACACTATAATGAAGATAATCGAAAGCTGAAGTTTTCTAGGTGCAAGAGAACTTGTCAAAATACATCAGAACTCCTTTATTTTAATCTGACAAAACCCATGCTGTTATGACAAAACCTAAGGTTTTCTTGTAACACACAGTGAGAATTGCAAAAACGATCAGAACATCTGAAGCTAAGTATACTTTCCAAAGATCCCCACACAAAGCACAAGGGACAGAACAATGGACACAAATGTATCAGAAAAAGAAACATGAGGTTACAAGATAGAAGAAGGTACCTCAGAGAATCAACTGCGTCTCCTCACTGTACCAATATTAAGTCTTCACATTACGATTACAGGAACCTACCTAAAACTGTTCATGACTCATTCTAGTATGGAAATCTCTAAAATGATGAAAGTTTCTAAAGATTATTTTAAAGCTTCCAATATTAATGGGAAATGTTAGCAAAAATTTTACTGATGTAACTTAAGCACGTTAAAAGGCTGATGTTAAGGTATAAGGTGCGCGCTATATATGCGAAGATGGGAGCCAATGCATACAAAAAACTAATTAACAGTTATTCCCTTTCTAAGTGACTCTTCAGTTAATAAACATTATTTTTCTCCCAACAATAGTTCTTTACTCTCAGTATAGCAAAAGGAAGAAATTGGAGCAGGTTAAGGAATTATTCAGAAATAAGTGTACAAAGTGGTTCTTACTCTAAAGGTCTTTCACTTGCCTACTACGTTTTCCGGGCTTGCTTCCAAACTGAACTTTTTTGAAGTGATCTTCAACAAGCCCAAGTCAACAAATAGCCTATGACTATCTAAGTCTCCCTACAGTGCAAAGCTTAACTCACAATCTACGGTATGAATCTTCAATAAATTTCCTGAACATATTAATACATGATGTAAGATTAAACTTGCTGTCAAAGTTAACTGCCATCACCGTTTCATACGTATATTTGCAGCCGTCAATAACTCACCAATGCTCAGGTTCCCTTAAAGAAGAATATTCCTCTGAGGAACACATGATACTCAAAAGCATCTTTTTTTCACTACACGTAAACGTATCACCCTTTTCCATCAACCCTGCTTTACTTACACTCGAGCACTACAGCTAAAGCACTTTAACCAGCACTTCTCGCTTTCGTGTAACAACCTCTAGAGGTGCATTCTAAATTCTTTCGGCCTTAGTTTTTCCCCTCTCTCCAGAGCCTGACGCGAGAAGAGGGCGGCATCATTTGTGGTGGAAAAAGTTTAAGAGCGGTATTTAATTGAAACCCCGTTCCGGAAAAGCCCCTTTCCCGGAGGCGCCCGGGTTTCAAGAGGACCGCTTCACTCCCGCACACAGCGGAAAGATACGCGCCCTCCGCCACCGTCCCAGCAGGGGAACCCTAACTAGCACCGCACCGCTCCACACATCCCCCAACCTCCCCCGTCCGCTCCAAGCTTCTCCGCCCCGCGGCCCGGCTCCTGTCCACGCACCCCTCGCCCCTGGGAACGGAGCGAGCACGGCACGGCTGGCAAGGCCCGCTCCCCTCTGAGGGGCAGGCCCCGGGGGCTCCC
>NW_010412935.1:6535-10917 GCF_000710305.1 Buceros rhinoceros silvestris | reverse complement strand
CACCCCCCCGCCACACTGCTGGCCTCTCCAGCCCAGTAGTCAGAGCGTCACCCTGCAGGGAAGCTGAGAGGAGACTGGAAACCTCTTCCTCAGTCTTGTTTTCCAGCAAACATTTCTTCATCCATTTCTCCTCTCTTAACAAAGTGGGAAAGTGAGTGAGGTGCTGCGAAAGGCTGGGAGCATCCCTGTGCTCAGCCCAGCCCCCACGCTGCATCCCCCCAGTGAGTACTGCCGAACCACCTGTCCCTTCCCTCCCATGCTTTCTCCTTCCTCATTCCCCTAAAGTTCAGAGAGATTGTCTTAAAAATAGAGTTTAATTTCTGTGCTAGAAAGAGGATCCCCTCACGACCCTGTGTGGAAGGAGGACTGGCATGAAAGCTGTCCCACCTCGAGGTGTATAACTCAAACTGAAGACCGGAGGCGTTTTGCCCTGCACTCACTCTTTTATGCGCTTGCATACTCCGCAAATGCTGGGGCGCGAGCGATGCTCCAGGTGGCAAAGGCCGGAGGTGAGACAGACGTGTTGTTCCCCTGGATGCTCCTCTGCACGGGGACCTGAGGCAGCACCCCGAAGCTCAGCAGGGCAGCTGCCAGCTTTCACCTCCACACGGAGGCACAAATTACTGAATTATCTGAGAGCATTCCAGCGAGCAGTCTGCGAGTCCTTTACTGCACCAGAAGCCCGGACAGGCATTAGGGCATCTACCTCTTCAGTCCAGTGGCCAAAGCTTCTGCCGGTCCAGCTCCGCATGGGCAGCCTTTGTTTGTGTGCTTGTTCTTTCTGATTTCTTCCTTCACACACTTTGCTGGGAAATAGTCAGCCTGACCTGGACAGCTGGCTGAAAAATTTGGTTGCATGGTTTCTTGGCACAACACGCAGACTTTGTCTAAAATATACTGTTTGATAGGAAACAGTGAGTACTGCCACCAAGTTTTTTGACAGGGAAATGTTGAGACATTATGTATTGAAAAACTGTGACCATTTGTGGTCAATTGTCAGTCCTTTCACTGTGCCAAAGCCGCCTCCTACAAAGTGATTGTTTTTAATACTAAAATATGCAAAATATGTAAATAATGAAAACAAAATCACCCTAGCCAACCTACTAAAGTCTTCTCCTCAGAGAGGCCTAACCAATGAGTTAAGAAGTTCTTTGTTTTTTTGGATTAATGATTATTTATGTCACAAATGAAAAACTACTTTAGCAGAAGAGACTGAGCTCATCCTGGAGCATCCCAGGGCCCCGTGGTTGGATCGTGGTCCTAAGAGCTGGGTTGAGAGCTCTCAGGTAGAAGGTGGGTGTGAGGCTCTTTCTCAGATACTCATAGAGTGGCTGCTCCCTGAGCTGGACTGGACACAAGGACACTTTGCAGTCAGTTTTGTCAATCCAACTTTCATTCCCCTGGCTTTTATGATATGAACAAAAATCATCACGTTACATTTTAGGTTGTTTGACTGAAATTGAAAATTACCTTTTCTTGGTTTTGCTTTGGTGGGGGAAAACAAATAAGAAGTATTTTAGGTTGATCTGGCCCTATGTTTAGATGCTTCTTCAGGTCATCTGATGCTAACTGGTTTCTTCTCCCACTGACAGCCTCTTTTGCTGTCCAGATATGAACTGGGTATCTATCTATCACATCCAAGCCTACATTTTGATGATCAGTTATTTCATTAACACTGAATAAGTGGGGGAAAAAAGTCATTACTCTTCTGTTGGTCATATCTAGTATCCTCCAAGGAGGTATTTATGTGTGAGAGAAGAGGAAGTTCATTGGCTCAGCTAGGGTGTTTATTACTGTCCCTTGAATAATAAAGCCATCAGTCAGGGTGGAAAGGAGCGAGGGAGAAGGGAGAGCCAAATCACTGTGAGAGAATTTATGTGTAGATAGTTGTATACAGGTTTTCTTTTATTTTTAAATGTTGATTGGAGTATAAGGTCCAATAAGATATACAGCCCCATAGCCGTACACGTGTGCAGTTATAATGCATCCATTCATTCAGAAAGGCTGGCAATGGTTAGGGTGGCAGATTTATTGTGTGTACCACAGGTTAAGGATCATAGGTCATTTTGCAAATATCCTTTTCAGGTGTCTGTAAATTCCTGTAAAAACACATACAAAGTGCAAGAACACTCAGAAGAGTTATTTTTTTATTACCTTCCTGACTCAGAGCCAAAATGAAAACAAGATAAACGTGTCCTTACTGGGAACTCAAGGTGGGAGTCCTCTGCTAGCCCAGACGGGTGCGACACCTGAAGTTATCTCTTCCCTGAATGTAGGCCTCTATTTCATTTCACAAATGCCATAGCAGACCATAAACTTCTTTGCTGTTGAGTAAAGCCTGCTTTTAACTCCCGCTCAGAACATGTGCCTTCACCAAGGGACAGCATACGCAGCCCAACCACCTTTTAAAACGCTGCCCTAATCCCGCTTCCCCAGCACGCAGTGCTTAAGGGGAGGCTAACGGTAACCAGCCTGAATTTTAAATGATTTATTATCACTTACGGAGATGACCAGATGACCAGACAGTAGCTAATGTGGGGTTGTGCATGCAGGACTGGCCGTGAGCATCGCCCCAATGAGGATTGCCAGCCCTCGTGCAGGGGTGTCCCCCACCTCCTCACAGTGGCTCAGCCACAGGACAGCACCAGCTGCCCTCCAGCTCCTGTAGGGTTGGCGCTCAGAGGGCTTCCCTGGCGCGGTATGAAGCTGCCCCTCTGCCTTGTCAGTCCTGGCAGCGATGAGCGTTCATTGCGGTGCCTGCTATTCTCCAATTTCTCCAGCTCAGCACCAAAGATGCTGCAGTAAGTCGTATGCTGCCCCCTTCCCCAAGGAGGCAAAGTCTCAGAGCCGCACTAACTAATTTTATGGGCTCCCCAGAGGTTACTGAAGAAGGATTAAATCATGCAAGCCCCTCAGCTCATCATCCGGTCAAAATGCCCCCCTGAGGGCCTCTCTTTCCATACCTGACAGCCCTTGACAGCACCACACCAGCAATGCCAGAGGGTGAGAGCTACGCAAGGTGGGAAACACACCGGCAAGAGGCAGGGTGGAGGCGTCCGGAGGGGATGCGGTGGTGCCTCTGTGCCTGCCACCCTTGTTGCCGCACCCTTGTTAGCTACAGCTAAAGCTGCTGGTTTGGTGGGACCCCTGCACCCCTGCTGCAGCTGGGCAATTCCCACTGCGATTCACATTGCGGTTCCTGGTGTGGCTCTCAATGCATTTCACAGTGTAATTCCATTGTGATTCCCGGTGCAATTCCCGGTGCGATTTCCACTGTGATTCCCAGTGCAATTCACTTTGTGCTTCCTCATCCAATTCCCCATGCTGTTGCCATTGCAATTCCCTTTGCAATTGCCAGTGCACTTTCCACTCCGATTCCCTTTGCAATTCCCAGTGCAAGCCCAGCAGGACCTCAGGGCTGGCCCTGCTGGCCCGTCACCAAGCATGGGGTTTGTCTCAGCCTTGGCAGGGTCCGTGGCAGAGGCCAATCCTGAGACATGAAAGGGACCCAATGACTTCTTTTTTTTTTGATGTAAGACTTGGCAGACGAGGTAGCCAGGGGCATTAGCGGCATAACTTGAATAATAGTTTCTGACAGGAGGAGGTCACACAGCCCATTTCAGCCTGTCCACCTACGTGGGGGAAAGAAGCATGACGAAGCAGGAACACTAAGTTCTTGTCTGAGTTTTCTGACTGTTCACTGCGCTACTGTGGATGCTTTGGCAGCCTTTCAAGCTTCATTGCATGTTAATTAGTCTAGCTGGTAAGATTATTTTGCTGACAAGGTGTCTCAGCTCTTTTCCAATAGAGGTTTCGACTATAATTGTGGAAAGTCTCCTTTTTCTTTGAAAAAAAGGTCACGTTAACAGTTTAGATTACCTCAGTGGTATGGCTGTACATTCACCAGAAGCAATGGCTTTGGCCAGTGAATTACATTAACCATCAGTTTGATGAAATAATTCGCACGTTGATAAATAGTCGTATCTTTTGAGCATTTCAGCACTAGGTAGTGCATTCTGGAAATGGATGAAGTTTTGTTTCTCACCCACTCCTTGTAATGAGTCTATATGGCCTATTTTTTCCTGGATGTTTAAGTCTTAACTAGAGCTCATCAAACTCGCCTGGTCTGAGAAGGTATTTATTTCATCTTGATGAATATGATCCCAAGGTGCTGTCAGGTGGTGTTTGCACTGATGTGCTGCAGACCTCCTTGCACTGACACTGGTGATTTGGAAAATAACATATTGATGAGCAGAATCAATATTTTGTCCGGATTCCCGGATGTGGCCCTCCTGTCTTGACCTAGGGCCCTGATAGCGCAGCCAAGACTGGCTCTGCCCCTCAGGATGCCTGTCCTGTCTGCAGCTCGCTGCTGTAGCACG
>NW_010412935.1:5801-6436 GCF_000710305.1 Buceros rhinoceros silvestris | reverse complement strand
CCCCTTCCACGCTACTCTGCATCTGGGGTAGAGTTGCCTTGTCATGAAGGTCCGTGTGTGAGTTTCATCACCGCGTTTATTGTTTGTGCCACACTCCCCTGGTTTGCTTTTGCTTCAGTGTTACTTGGCTGTGCTGAATAACTGTACACACTCCTGTTACGCTATATTCTCTTGTCACTCTAACGGGAGTAACGCAGTCACTAACACCACACAGCATCCTATATTTTGTATGTGACTTTCTTAAATCATTCCTCTCTAAGGTGAAGAGGTGCAGACAGGACTCAGGGCTCATTAGTCAGAACATCTATCAAGAGAGATGGAGATTTTCAGGGGCTGTGTATGTGTGTGTATTTGTTTCTCATTTTCACATAACATTTTTAAAATCAATTTAAAAAGAACAAAAACAAACAAAAAAACCCCAACAAGTTTGAAGAAGGTGTTGCATGCATTTTTCATAATTTTTTCACAATTATTTTCCACAATTTATTTTTCATTTATTTTTTTTATTTGGTTAAAATCCAATAGAAGAACCGTCACTTGTCTCTTGGGTTGTTTGAGATGCAAGAAAGGCTGTGCCATCTTCCACCGTCTTTCAGCCCTCTCCCCTGAGCACCCTGCACTTGGGCAACCAAGGA
>NW_010412935.1:3645-5472 GCF_000710305.1 Buceros rhinoceros silvestris | reverse complement strand
ACCCTGCACTTGGGCAACCAAGGACAGGGATGTGGGTGGGGGGCGGCAAAGCCATACTTGGGCACGGGCCCCCTTCCTTGTTGCCCTAAACCACTGCCTTTTTGCAGTGCTGCAGAGTAAGTTTGGTGCTTTTTTGGTAATATTTGGTCTTATATGAATGGCAGCACAATATTCAGAAGAATGGAAAAACATGTCAGTGGAGAGACCCACTTCAGTCCTCATCATGTAATACTTTATATTTCAGACTAGCCCTAAGTGTACTGGTAACACGAATATTAGAGTTATTGCACTCCATTCAGAATGAATCTTTATTTTAAAAGGAAAATCTGTGCTGAAGCCAAGTTTTGAGACGTCAAATTTTGTAGCTGTTCCCACTTCTACCACAGTTGGAGGAACATATTACAACGAAGTTTTTGAAATGACCTGCAGCGAGGTTAGGTTCCCAGAGGCTTGCTGCAAATCAGAATCTCCAGACTTTTAGAAATCACCCTTTATTTGCTGCCCCACTTTCTTCACTCCAGCAAAATTGTATTTCATTAATTTGTTTGCAACTGCTCCTGCGTTAACTTGGCAAAGAGGAGAGCACAAGTTGGTTCCCCGCATTCGAATGCGATGCAGCAGTTTCTCAGTGTTTGCATCGAGCCGTGTCCTTGAATTCACTTTGTCTGATCAGCAGCCACTTTTCAGCCCAACTGTACTCCTGGCGCAGCCAAGTCAGGCTGGGAATGAGCAAAGCCAACGGAAGATCATGTCTCTATCAAGGAAAATGCCTGGTTCCCTAGCTACAAACAAGGATGTGCCAGAAAGCCCAGCTCAAGTGTGAATTTTGTGCTAAGCATTGAGGTCACTGCGACCTTCACAAAGATTACTTCATGCACTTTTATTTCAGTAGGTGTCAACAACTGTGCTGAGATGGCTTTGTTTGTGTTGCAGCCTGAAAAGGGTAGGGGAAATTAGACACTTGGCATTGGCTGGGATTTTAAATGGAAAAGTCCTGCTCTCTTTTTGTTTGTTCAGTCTAATACAAACCTGCTTTTGCTTTTATCTTATGACATTCAAATTCAGAAGCAGAGCACAGGATGAGAGCGCTGACTGGGAGACGTCCATTTGCAACCTTTTGCGACTGCTCTTTCACTGCTACCTCTCGGTTTTGTCTCATACAAACTAACCCCATCAAGGCACACACAGCAGCCCAACCAGACCACAGCTTTGCCCCCACGCTGAGCAGCCCAGCCCATGCCAGAGCAGCCCCTCCACACCATCCCTCCTAACCACAAGAACCAGCACGTGGTCTCCCCTGCGCTGATCTGCATCCTCCACGGGGCAGGGTGGGCACGGAAATAAAATCCTGAATAGGAAGAATAAGATTTCGTCAAAAGGGGTAGTTGGCAGAAGGCTCGGTCTCCCAGATCATTCTGGACCACATCATGAAGCTGCGCTACAAATACCTGCCTCTACCTGGCCTGCAGATGCAATAACCCAAACAAGTATGAGCACACCCTAAAGGTTACGGGAAGCAAGCAAGCAGCATTTCTGTCACGCACAAGAGCAATCAATGATCATCAACTAAGAGCATTAACTCTTTCCAGGCCGTTTGACATTTCCTTACTATCCTGCTTTCCAAAATTACCTGTCCTCAGTGCAAAGCTTTACTACACATCAGTGAAACAGCATAAGAGTATGAAAACATAATCAAAATGTCTGAATGCGAAATGTTGTACACACTATGAAAATTGTTTCTCAGAGTAATGCTCTGAACTCTTCAAAAAGAATCAGGTAAGTCATGGTTTCTCTTGTGTTTGCTCTGTTGCCTATTCATACAGCAGG
>NW_010412935.1:0-3488 GCF_000710305.1 Buceros rhinoceros silvestris | reverse complement strand
CCTGCTGAAATATCAATGTGGCAGGAACCAGGGGTTGAGAAACAGTGTCCTACAAAACAGTGTTTGCGACCAGTTGAGCCTCTGAATTTCAGATTTGCAATGTCATTCAGATAATCAAGTACATCTGAAGGACTTGCAGCCCACTCTTTCGCTAGCCACAGGTAGTAACAGGAGATTCAATCCATCAGGCAAATTACTCACTGTCAGCTACCCACTCTTCTCAACTCCAATGGGTCTGTTTCAGCTGAAGTGGATCTCTCTGATTGCACCCTCTCTTGATGTGCAGCTGCATTTACCCTCCATAGGGTAATTTTCTTCAGACTAAACACATCATCATCCCACCATATTTCTTGACTGACTTTTGGAAACAAAATTAAAGATATTGTGCATAGACACCACCAAAGCAGCCTTGTATCCTCAGGTTTTAAAAGAAGAAGGACGGTCTAAATTCAAAAAACATAACGTGCAGCAAAGATGGATCTGGACATCAAAGTCGTAATGCGGCATTTTCCAGCTCTGCTGTTGCTATCCCAAATCTGATTTGCAGTTAGCACAACTGACTCCTCTGTGAAATAGCTCCCTCCTATCAGCCCAATTCTTCATAGGTGATTGAGCTCAGTCCGAGCTTTAGTAAGTGCAGTTTGACTCATTTAGAGGCAAGATTGTCTGGGCAGTCAGTTCTGGGGGGGTTCTAATGCTCAGTGTTTCTGGCCAGGGCTGGCAGCAAAATATAAAGAATTTGGTATTTCCACTTGTCTGGTAAGAAATCAGAAGGATTTTGGTCTACATAGTCCGTCTGTCAGGAGTATTTTTTGAGACAAAATACTCATAAGCTTTTTTCTCTGCTTCCTTTCTCACTGCCAGCCTTAAATCAGCAAAATAGAGCTGCTGCTTTGCAAACCCACAAGCAGAGTATCGCCTGCAAGTACAGCACTGGGCAGGGGGACACTGGGGCCAGGGTGGAACTTAGGGCAGGTTTAGGATATGTGCTATGCCCTGGCAACATCCTCTTATTTATCTTAGTTTCCCTTGTTACATTTCTCTTAAATTTTCCTTGCTTATTTCTTATCACATCACCTGTCTCCTGTAGCTCAGATGTGAGGACTACCTCTAACCTAACTAGGTTAACGTTCCTCCCTATGCTACAGGTAGTTCAAGCGGTGTTTTAGTGGAGGAATTGGCGTTGTTAGGTTTACAGTTGGATTCAATGATCTTAGAGGTCTTTTCCAACTCGAATGATTCTACAATTCCATGTTCTTTATGCGCACCAGACCCATTCAGAGATAAGGAAAAAGACTCTTCTATATTATTTTTCTATTCTTCTCACCCCAGCTCTATAGCAGTTGTGTACAAGACCAACGTATACTTGAGGAAATTGTACTCCTATCCAAATACCCACTATTTTCCTTTCCATCTAAAATAAAATTAGGTCCTTTTCCTAACATTAATCTTAGTGTCTCTTTCTCTTCACATGGTCTTCCTGTTTCCTCACACCTTTCTCCCAGTCTCCCATTCATCTGTTCCATAGGTCCTTGGGTTGCCTCATGAACTTCTCACTCGAGGTAGGTGCCTGGGCAAAAGCTGAGTGTCTGACCCTTGGTGTATGACTATTATTATTATATACAATAAGCCAAGACCCCCTCACTCCACCCCCTCCACCCCCACCTCCTGATGATGGGTGCAGAGTATATTGCCCTCTGCTGTCTTCCTTTGTGTGGTTTTAACTTGGAATTTGTTCCTCCTCATAATTTTTCAAGCTGTTGGCCAGGCTTTGTCATTGCAACATCCGCCAGTGTCAGCCACAAGGCTGGCCCCTGTGCTATCCCCGTGCCTGAAGGGAGAAGGGTGAAGAGAGGAGACGTGCAGAGCAGGGTTCATAGCTCATAATTAAAAGTGTCCAGTCTGTCCCATGCACCGTACGGCATCATGGGAAAGAAAACTCTCTCCTGCCTGGTCAGAAGGCTGCTATGCAGTCTATGCACTTCTAGTCTTATGTCTTCCTGACATACCCCGTTTTGACAACACCTGGCCTGTCACCAGGCACTAGCCAAGGAAAGCAGAAGAAACATAGGAGCTCTCTGTTGTGGTCTCCCTGTAGCCATTAGTGGCTGCTGTGGTCATGGGGTCAATCACACCTGGATGTACTGGAGGAAAAACACACTACCTGAGGAGTCATTGTTCCCTCTTATTACTCCCAGCATACTCCTCAGCTGGATTGGGGACACCATGCCTCCGTGCTCTCCAGCTGTGATCCTCAGTTCCTGACTCCACTCCTTTTCCACCCATGGCCTGCCTATCTAAAGCACTGCTTGATGTGCTTGTAGGCTAATAGCAAGGCTTCTTCAGGCACAGAGATCAAGAAAGAAGCTTCCAACCAACTGACACAAGCAGAGAGGAGGCAGAGGTGAGAGACTCAGTGCTGTGTCTGGGAGCAAGAACACCCCACAGGAGGACAAGCAAAGGGGATAAGGTAGGACTGTTGCACATGCTGCCGTTCTCCCTTTGCGCCTCCATCTGTCAGGCATGTACCTGCAGTGGGAAGATGGTTTTTCAGAGCTTCAAACCCTCCTCCTAGGTCATTAAGGTCTTTGGTTCCCTTGGGCTTTAAGGACTAGTCGGAAAGAAGCTCCCTGTCTGCAGTTCCTCTGAACGCTCAGCAGCCCTGGGCCTGTGACAAAGAACCAAAGCTGTGACCTTCTCCACTAGGGTGTCCCCTAATGTCACGATCAGATCTCTGTCTAACCTCTCAGAAGAGGTGGTCTAGGACAAGCTGCCTCAAACCCCCACCATTACCTCCTGAACATACATGAAGGTCATCTCGTGCCTAACCCATGTGCTAACATTTCCCTTCTAATATCATCTCTACTTGCTTCAAATTTGCTTTCAGAACAGGATATTGTGCCTGTTTTCTTCCCAGGCAGGGCCCCTGGAGGTACTGATCCATCTCCTCCCACCCATCTCCATCTTCACCTGCCTGCAGACCAGGTGCCAGACAGCGGAAATGGTGCCAGTTGCACTGGGAGAAGCAGCACAGAAATTGCATAGTTTAAAACTCCAGGAACGGTGAAATGAATGAAACACACACATACACACACACAAAACCTGCCAACGGAGCACAGGCCGGTCACCGCACCTCCATCACCCCAAACATCCCCCTTTGAAGTTACACTCTCATTCCCCTCACTCATTTACCCTGCAGCAGTCTGATTTCTGTGACACTGGTACCGTATGGCTTTACATTTAGGACACTGAGGTCACAGAAAGGGCTTTGTACCATGAAGAAGTTACCTCCACTTGACTGAAAGCTTTCTGCAACTGCATATTGCATCCAGTGTTTGCAGTCACTGATCCATTATTCGTAAAGAACACAAATCCCATCCTTTGCTCTCGGCTGCCTGAAGATTTAACCTCCCCCATTGAAAATAAACAAGATGGTATGAAAGGTTTCTAACCATTTTCTTTTATTATTATTATTATTATTATTATTA
>NW_010412934.1:2085-2310 GCF_000710305.1 Buceros rhinoceros silvestris | reverse complement strand
CCCCTGCTCGGCGGTGCCGTGCAGCAGGCACGACGCCGTCTGGATGCCCCGCAGCTTCCCGGCCAGCTCCTGCCCCTCGAACCAGCTCCTGCGGCACAACCCCACCAGGAAGGACGAGGCTGATCCCACCCGCTGCACCCCAGCACAGGGCTCCAGCGGGTCTGCAGCCTGCTTTTACCGCAGGCCAGGGGAGGAAGGGGCTGGTGCTTCCCCCACAGGCTGCTG
>NW_010412934.1:323-1710 GCF_000710305.1 Buceros rhinoceros silvestris | reverse complement strand
GCGGGGCCAGGCGCCCGGGGAGGTGCAGAGCGGGGTGCGCAGGCAGAGCCGAGGGCTGTGATGCCCAGCAGGACGGGATGCTGCTCACCCTGGTCGATGACCCAGAGGCTCAGGCTGTTGTTGGCCTCCTTCGGCAACTTCCTGGGCACCACCTTGATGAGCAGGTTGAGGGCGTTGTCACGGCCGTGCGCAGAGGCCCCCTCCAGCTCCAGCAGCTCCAGGAGGTGCTTGATCAGCAGCTTCAGGTCCTTGGAGGAGTCTTCCGGAAAAGACAGTGCCCAGCGGTCAGAGGCCTGGGCACAGGCCTCCCCCCACCACAGTGAGGCCGTGACCAGGGGCTCCTGCTGCCCAGCTCCACCCCACACGCACCCAGGGCCAGAACCCTGGCAGGGAGCGGTGACAGAGTGGGAGCTCAGCATCGGAGGTGCTTGATCAGCAGCTTCAGGTCCTTGGAGGAGTCTTCCGGAAAAGACAGTGCCCAGCGGTCAGAGGCCTGGGCACAGGCCTCCCCCCACCACAGTGAGGCCGTGACCAGGGGCTCCTGCTGCCCAGCTCCACCCCACACGCACCCAGGGCCAGAACCCTGGCAGGGAGCGGTGACAGAGTGGGAGCTCAGCATCTCCCCGGGCCCTCTCCCCACCCCACGGCAGCCAGCCAGGGCAGCGGGCACTCCCCCAGCACCACTGCATCCTCCTTGCCTCGGAAATCCTTCTGCAGCCCCTCCTTGAGGGAGTCAAACATCACGTGCAGGAGGGTACAGTGGGGCATCTGAGCATCGCGCCTGGACCTCTCCCCACCCCACGGCAGCCAGCCAGGGCAGCGGGCACTCACCCAGCACCACTGCATCCTCCTTGCCTCGGAAATCCTTCTGCAGCCCCTCCTTGAGGGAGTCAAACATCACGTGCAGGAGGTTGCAGGCAGCCAAAGAAACCTGCTCGTGCTCCACCCCCAGCACCGCTGAGAGTCGGGGGGCTCCCAGCTCTGCCAGGATGGCCGCAGTCTGCGGGAACAACACAACTGTCTGCTGGGGACTGCAGGGACACTGCGGTGCTTCCCAGCACTTGATCACGGAATCCCAGAACCGCCTGGGCTGGAAAAGCCCTTTCAGCTCCTCGAGTCCCCCTGTTCCCCAGCACTGCCAGGTCCCCACTGGCCCCTGTCCCTCAGCACCACCTCCACACGGCTGGGAAACCCCTCCAGGGATGGGGACTCCACCACTGCCCTGGGCAGCCTGCGCCACGCCTGCACAACCCCGACGGGACAGAAACGGCTCCTCAGGGCCAACCTAAAACACCCCTGGCACAACTTGAGGCTGTTTCCCCTTGTCCTGTCACTTATCACATGGAAGAAAAGGCCAACCCCCACCTCTTTCAACCTCCTGTCAGTG
>NW_010412934.1:0-306 GCF_000710305.1 Buceros rhinoceros silvestris | reverse complement strand
AGCGGGACAGAAATGGCTCCTCAGGGACAACCTCAACCTCCCCTGCAGCAACTGGAGGCTGGTTCCTCTCGTCCTGTCACTTGTTCCTGGGGAGCAGAGAGTGACCCCCCCTCGCTGCACCCTCCTGTCAGGGAGTGGTCAGAGCCAGAAGGGCTCCTGCAAGCTCAGGCATGGCAGGCGACAGCTCCACCCCAGCTGCTCCGTAGGGCTGCAGCCAGGCCCAGGCAGAGGCTAGCGATGCTCCCGGCCGGACATGCCCCGCAGCCGCCCCAGCAGCAATTCCCCAGGCGATGGTGGAACCCACCC
>NW_010412933.1:6304-9252 GCF_000710305.1 Buceros rhinoceros silvestris | reverse complement strand
TTTACAGGCATCCCGTTGTGCTCCTTGTTTTCCCCTTCCTCCTGCCTTCACAGAGCGAGGGGAAGTGCTGGCAGCCTGACAAGGCTCAAGTGGCCTCTGGTAGTCGCTGGAATATTTTCCGGTGGCAGGAAGGGTCTGAGCAGTGATGCTGAGGCCATTCAGTGTTGTCATCCGTGACGCAGATGTGTCACCGTCCCCCCGGGTCTCCATGTAACAGCTTGTGCCAGCTCCTGCCGTCACGACAGTCTCTGACTCCACAAGCGCAGGCACCTGGGACGACAGTCGCTGACTCCACAAGCGCAGGCACCGGGGGCAGGAGCATCTGTGGCTACAGCGGGACCCTGGCCATGAGCCCGGGCTGCCCTGGGAAGGACTGTGGTCCTGTTCTGGGGATAGAAATCCCGGCCTGGTCCTGAAGGGCTCAGGGGAGGTGGGGGAAGACCTGCTGGCTCTGCCTCCTCCCTCAGACACCCCCCTGTCAGTGTGGGGGAGACGCTGAAAGCGCAGCAGTTTGGTCCTGGTGCAAATCTTGCCTCTCCCCAGGCTTTGCCAGGGCTGTCTGCAGCCTCAGGATGGAGGCAAGGGAGGAATCAGGGGGAGCAGGAGGACCAGGGCATGTGGTCTTTCACAAACCCTGCTAGGAAATCTGAAGGAAGAACCATGGAGCCAGGGCTGAAACCTTGGACCCGGTCTCAGCAGATGGAGCATCTGCTCCAGCTCTGACACAGCCCAAGCTGCGACCCAGAGCAAGTCCTGCCCCCTTCCCTGCACTGAGCTTCCCCGATGCCCTCGCACACCGGTGTGTCCATCCACAAGCAACCACCTGAGAACACTCACAATAGTCTCCTGGCCTCCCCCCCTCTCCAGGGGCTGCTCCAGGCCCCTGCCTGGCAGAGCACCCAAATGCCAATGCAGGTTTTTGCTGTTGAGGGCAATGGTTCTGCCATGGCCAGTGGGATGCTGCTCCCCTCTGCGGTGGTTTTGTCCCTCTCTCCCAGACTCTCTCCAATGAACCCCCAAACCCCACCACATCTCGGTCCTCATCATTTCTTGAGCCCGGGTTACCAGGGGTTTCCCCAGAGACCTCGCTCCTGCCTTTCCTCCCTGCAAAAACACTTTCCTAAGAACTTCGAATTAAAAAAAGAAAGAAGAAACAGTCCCCTTGTTCTGCTGCAATGAACTGGCTCTTTTTCCAGTCACAAGGGTGAGCTGAAGCAAAACTTTCCATACTGAGCAGGAACAGAAAGAGAGAGGGAGAAGTAAAGAACCCTCCTTTAAAGAAAAAAAAAACAAACCACCAAACCCAACAAAACCCAAAAGTCAGCAAAGCCAAGCACTGTCTTTCCCCCATCGCCCTCCTTTTTGGAACAAGGCAGTGAGTCTGCAGAAGTGTGTTTTAAGCAGGAGCAGATGCAGGCATTCCTCAGGCCAGGAGGGGTTAGCTGAGCCCAGGAGGGACGTGGAGATAGAAAACAGATTGCAGCAAATATTTGTGTATTTAATTGCTGCGGGGGACGGTCACGCGAGGGGTGCTGGGAGCATCCTGCCCTGCCAGGGGAACACGCCCTGGCACTGACGGCTGCGCACTGCCGGCTCTCCTGTGTTCGGCACCATGAAATGTGGGATTTTATTGTCCGGTTGGTGTATGAGAGTTTCCTGGCTTCTTTGTTTCAGGGGCCAGAGAGCCAGAAATGTGATTTAAAAGCTGATGGTGCCCATGAAGCCTCAAGATTCTGGGAGCTGAGACTGTGGTGACACCCTGACTGAGGTGAGATGAGCATCAGGAGCTGCCTTTTGGGCTGGGAAATCGGCTGAGAGCTGCCAGCAGAGCTGTGCTCTGAAGCTTTGCAGAGAGAGGGAGGGTGAGATGCTCAGATCCAGGATCTTTTGGGTCCTGCTTACCCTGCAGCATTTGCTTGACCAAGGCAAGCCTGCACCAAGGGTTTCTCGGGAAGGGTTGGATCACCGTAAGGTGCCAGGCAGCGATCTCTGCTGCCTGGGAAGTTGTGGACCTGGCTATCAGCAGCGCTCTTTTCCACCGCGCTGGAGGAACTAGAGGTCCTGGCAAATCAAGGACCGCACGGGGCAAGGCTCTGGATGCACGTGGAGATGATGGTCCCTGTCCCTCAGCGCTGGTTCTCCACACACTGTCACCCAAGGAAGGGCTTGCTCCAGGGCACCTCACAGCTCCAAAGAGCTCTCTGTTTCTTGACCCTCTTTTTTTTTTTTGCTATATCCTTGATCCATGAATTCATTGGGTGGTTTTCTGGTGCAGTCGTGCCCATTAACAGCATCCAAAAAAACAATTGAGGCCGCCTTGCCTAGCTCGCATAAAACCAGCTCCACCAGCCCAACACCAGCGTCTGCCCATCCCCGCTGCTGCTCTCACAATACCTCTGGGGTCCTCAGCCCAGACAAACACAGAAATTCCGTAAGTCTGAGCAAGAGAAGAGGGGTGAGAAGGACAACTGGGCTGTAGAAGTAATGCCAGTGCCTTGGCACACCAGGATAGCAGCTGAGAGCTGGCAGAGTACTGGGCTGCTGGATCTGCCTGCCTTTCTCCAGTGTCCATCAGTTTTCACGGTGAACCTGTTCTTCCCAAAATCTCAGCTATAGGTTCCACCTCTCAGCAGTGCCCTCTGTCCTGCTTCTGCTAAATGATTCATCCCAAACACTCTCGTTACTGCTCCCATTAGTCACGCTGACATCAACTCTCCTTTGACAGAGCGCTGTATGTTTCTCATCAATTCTGCACGGCCTCGATGACTTGTGTCCTTAAAACCCATCCAAGTGACAGGAGTTTTCCGCGCCCCACTCCAGTAATTTAAAAACGATGCACCTGCCTTTGGGTTTTAGCCCATGAAGGGGAAAGGAGTATCACAGGGTAAGAGCAGTGGTGCCCCTCCTGGCCTGTCCCATGGGTTCCAGGAGCTGGGTGACCCTGCCGG
>NW_010412933.1:2336-6219 GCF_000710305.1 Buceros rhinoceros silvestris | reverse complement strand
GCAGAGGCAGCGGGGCTGGATCCCAGCTTCCCCCTGCCAGATCCTTTGGGGTGGCTTCAGGAAGCAGCACATGGTGTGACGAGATAGTCTGACTTGGGATGCTCATTCCCAAATGTTACCCAAAAACCCTGTGCTGGCAGAAACCGTCTCCTTTGATGGTTCGTATCTAGATGCATCACTCCTCACCCTCTGCAAGAGGCTGGCTTGGGATGCAAGCGGCAGCGAGCCAGGCTCCTCCGCCCCAGCCTGCTCTCCTGCGAGGGGTTTGGTCTCACTGGACCAAGGGGAGGCTTTGTCCAGGCTATGGTGGGAGTCTCACTGGGGACAGCATTGCACGGTGGCTCCCCAGCTCAGCCGGAGCGGTGGGCACAGAGCCGCCCTCCTCCTGGAGCGGGTCCCAGCTCTGCAGCGCAGGCAGCTCCAGGGACAACAGCCACAGCCTTAAAAGGGGTGACAGGAGCAGCAGCCTGGCTCTATTGTGATCAGCTTGGGCTCAGGAGGAGCACCATGCTGGGAGGGGAGGCAGGGACGCTCCAGCAGGGACAATTCCCCAAGAATGTCCTCCTTTCACCATCTCTTTCCCAGCATCAGCATCACATCCTGGCTTGGGGACATGCCCAAAGCAGGGTGACCTATGTGGAGCGGGGACAACACTGCTCAGGTTGGGCTGTCCCCAGCACCGCGGCTCTGCCATCATGCTCAGAGCAGGGAAATGTCCTGGCTGCGATACCAGCACTGGGGAGCAACCGCCCAAAATACTCTCAGGAAGGTTCGGTGTTGTTCACTGAAGTGATGTGGGGAAGAGGATCATCCCCCGCCGCCGTCCCTTTGAGGTGACTCCCCCCTGGGAAGCAGCGCTTGCTGGGAGCTGACTCCTGTCGTTTCTGGAAAGCAGTGCTTTGGGCAAACTATTTATAAATGGAGTTTTCTTTAACTCCTGAATCTGAGCCATAACTTCAGACAAACAGGAAAAAAAATAGAAGAGAGGCAGGCAAATAAATGCAGGCAAAAATAAACATACAGGCAGCCTAAATTCACAAAGAGATTATGGGAGGTGTCTCAGTTTGGAGGCATCGGCAGTGGGGCTGGTAAAAGGTTCTCTCAAAAGGCTTCCAGTGGCCCGGGGGGCTGAGGACTGGTGGTGACACTACCTGCAGGATGGGCCAGTGGGGTTTTGTCCAGTGGCCCAGTGCCATGACCGCTCCCTGACTAAAGTCTGCTGCTGTTTAATCCCCACATCGCCTCTGCCCGCCAGTGCTCATCGCGGTGGGAAATGCTGGGCAGTGTGACCTTCTCAGTGTGCTCTGGGCAGCTCCTACCGGGATTCGGGTGTGGGGAGTTATGGCCCCACATCACTCAGGGTTGACAGGCTCATTTGTCACCGTGGCCTCAAATGCCAGCGGGGTTGGTGATGCTGCCCAGCCCATGCCATGTGCTGCAGGGGATGGTCAGGATGGCGCAGGCTGCCCCAGGATGCTCCTGCATCCACATGCCAGCAGGGGCTTGTTTCAGGCTGTCGAGTGGGTGACACCTCCGTTTCCTATCAGACCTTCTCTTTTATTTGAAGCCCTTTTTCTAGCTGCCGTAGGACTCACTGGCACATGCTCACCCGTGGTGTCCCCGTGTCTCCCTCCTGCCTGTCCCCATTCCCCCACTGGCACCCCCAGCCCACCCTTAAACACATTAATCTCTTTCTGCTGCGGGAGAGAATGGCTTCGGGAAACCAGTCCATAAATCATCAGCAAGGCCTGGAAATGAAAATCATTATTGTGATGAATGGGCTTTTATTTCTCTTTTAAGAGGAGGGATCATAAAAGACCAGGGCAGGGGAGAGCGGGGCAGAGGTGTTGCATTTTCTATTTTTACAAATTAAGGTAGTAAAGCAAATTGCATGAGAACTGTTGGAAGAGAGAGGGGAGGAAACAAGTGTTTGCTGCGTGTCCCTTGCTGGGGGTGGAGGGAACACAAGCGTGTGTGAAGGTTTCCCGTACAACTCTGCTTTATTAGGACAGTGTATTGCGCTGCTTGGGGAGATGCTTGTGCCTCAGAGAGGCTATCCTGGCTGTGACGTGCCGTGTGATGTGTGGTGCAAACCCACAACCAAATGTTATCCCTGGTTCCAGTCTGTGGGTCATTTTCTGCTGGCCCCACCGTCACCCCCAGCACCCACATCCCGCAGCACCCACATGCACAGCATCAGCTCAGCTCCTGCTGGCACCATGGACACCAAGGGCTTGGGGAGCAGCTCTTGCAGCCAAAGGGAAACTTTGCACAGGATGACTTCAGGATTTGGCCCTGGGCTCCCGGGGATAGGAGCTTGTATTAATTAATCAGCAATGATCCAAGTCACGGGGCATTTCCTGGGGATTAATGACTGGCTGGGAGGAGTTAATGACTTGAGATGAATCCAAAACTCCCATTTACCCCAACCAGTGCCGAATCTCAGCACACACTTTTTGCCAAGGTCAGCACTACCATTTTAAGGCAATTTTAAAAATTATTATTAATAAGAGTAATGAAGTGTTGGAAATGGATTCTCCTTCCCGCCACGGCGATGCAGCTTGATCGCCGCAGGCAGGCTCTGGGGGAGGATGGATACCCCTCGTGTGTCAAATGGAAAGAGCATCCCTCTCCCTTGGGAGTCCTGCTCCAGGCCTCTGGCACCTCTTGGGGACAGTGTCCTCAGCCTCTGCCTGCAATTTCCAGCCCAGCTGCACCAGGGTGGTGATGCTCAGAAGATGCAGGTGTCTAAGGCAAGAGGAGCAGGTGGGCAGAGGGCAACGTCCCGCAGTGTTGTGCCCAGAGTAGATCAGGATCTGGCCTCCTGGCAGTTATCTCCGATAAATGTTTTAGGGTTGTCATGGCAATGAAAGAGCCCGGCTAATCCTTGGGTTTGTGTCTGGAGGAGGGGGAGAGCACCTTGCTTCTGCTCTCCATTGCCGTGTGGTGGTGGGCGATCCAGCCATGTGGTGTTGCAAGGCCAGTCCTCCCCTTTGTGATCACCGGTTATCTGTGTGCCCTACACCCCTGTCCCTGTCCCTCTCCCTGTCCCTCTCCCTGCCCCTGCCTGCCCTATCACAGGCGGGGATCAGGGAATGCAGCACCGGCTTAAGCTCTGGGTGCTCCCCTGGGCTCTGAGCAGACCTGGGGTGGACGCAGCCAATGTGATGCGTGGGGAAAGGTGATCTGAAATATGTCCGGCCCAAGCGTTTGCTATCAGTGGAAACCAGACCCTGGGCAGATCCTGCCCTTGGCCTTCCCCCTCACCCCAGCTGAACAGGAGCAGCTCCAGCACAAGCAGGAGGCAATGTCCTGGGTGCTGTGGAGAAGAGCATCCTGCCCAGTGAGCATCGCCGTCTCCTGGCCAAGGGGATATCTCCAGCCACGTAGCTCATCTCTCTCTGAAGCCAAAAGGGAACTCAGCACTTTGTGAGCAACCAGGGACCATCCTTCCCCTCGGCAGGATCAGTGTGGTCTCTAAAACCCTGCTGGAAAGCCAGCACTGCTCCCTTGCTACAGCCGGGAGCCTCTTCAGCTCCCGAGCTCCTTATCCCACTCCCACCCCTATTACTGGAAAGTTTTATAGCTGCTCACTGTTTATGATTAATCATTTTGTTTTAATTGCCGCTCCTCTGGCTGGCAGAGGCTCAGCAGAGATTTTATGCCTCTTGGCTGCTTCCCCCAGGTACGTTCCAGGACTGCTAAGGGCTGAGCAGGAGCAGCCCTGTGACAGCAAACGGCTGAGATCAGCAGGGTGCAGGTTTGGGTGATGTCTGTGCACCCAGTGTCAGTTCAGGGACCAGCACCCTGATGGACCCCAGGGCAATAATGAGCTCCCAGATAATGAACAGCCAAAACTGCAGGAGCAGCATCTCTCCTGGGG
>NW_010412933.1:456-2158 GCF_000710305.1 Buceros rhinoceros silvestris | reverse complement strand
ACAGGAGGGGTGCACCCGGGAGCTCTTTCAGTGTTGTTCCTGCACACAACGGGGACAAAATGCAAGTGGCAGCTTCAGGAGGGAAATAAGAACCAGCCAGGCTGGAGCGTGCCCGAGGCAGGGTGGGGTGCCCCGGCCTCTGCAAACAATGAGGCGCTGGGAAGTTCCCGGGCTCGAGTGAGTCGCATCGCTCGTTTGTGGGAGAGGATGGCATTTGACAATGTGATTTTGATTCCAGCAGTGCTGAGTTTGATCGTCAGCTGGGAACCCAGCAGAGCTGCTGGCACCTCGAGGTCCCCTTCGGGACCTGCCCAGTGCCCTCCCACTGGGTGATGCTGCCTGGCCACATGCGTGTTGTGCCAGGCCCTGTCCCACCGGGGCAGGAAGGAGACAGAGGGGCAGAGACAACTTTGGCCGGACTCCTGCTGAGCTGTGGCCCCAGTGACCACGGGCTTGGGCATCCAGAGCACACAACGAGCCTCTTCGGAGTGTCCAGCGTGTCACCACTTCTGCCTTTCCCAAACCACCCCCAGGCAGGAGATGAGCAGGTATGTCTGTCCTCTCCTCCTAAACCCTGCCCAGCCCACCAGCCCTATAGGACTGGCCTGGAGGTGGAAGCAATGGAAATCTTCACCTTGTCCAGCCTCAGGCAGGGGATCAGTGTCGCAGACCGCACCCAAAGCAAGCGCTGGGGGTGAGGACAGGCCGCCAGCCCCGAGCTGTGCTGCTGGGAGCGATTCCACGGCCGAAGCAGCAAACCCAAGGAGCAGCGGAAAGAATGAGCATGGGAACCAGGCAGCAAATTTAAGTTTGTAGCAAGATGTCACAGCATTGCCTCCATCCCGGTGAGGCTTTACCCAGCTCGAGTGGCCTCTCCTTTCCTGGGAGAGTTTTCGTGGGAATTAAAATGATTTTACTGGCAAAGCAGCTTCGTCCCTGGAGTTTTTTCCACACAGTATGGGATGGAGGGGCTCTAGCTGGCTCTGCCCGGGCTCCCCAGCCATCCCCAGCACATCCACGTCCCACATGGCCACTGTGTCCTTCACTGCCACAGGGAGAGCCCAGGACACCGCTGCCGGAGCTGCCTCCCCCTCGCCTGCACTTTCATGCTGAATAATTGAAGACTCATGCAACGGTCACAAATATTTCATAGCTTGTTCATCAAAAATTTACCCTTGTTAAAGCTGTCACTTTAGACGTCTGACAGGGCTGGAGGAAAGGCAGCGGGGAGGCACGGACGGGCAGCGAGGAGGGGACGCTCTGGCCAAAGGGAGCTGTAAAGGATCAGGAGTGAGGGGAAACCGTGATGCCGGGGGCAGCTGCTGGCCTGGCCAGGGGGCTGCCCCGGTGATGGGACCCTCCTTGCTGCGCACAGGGAGGTCAAAAAGCATCTGAGGGTGGTGCTGCCACCACCTCATGCTCCCCTCCTCCATCTGCTCTGCTACAACATCTCCTGCCCCAGGGAGGGCATTGCATGAACTCAGACACTTCGGTTAATTCCCTCTCCCTTGTTTCTGGCTCGAAGCCATCCCAGGACCCAGCGCTGTTGGAAGCACCCAGACCGCACTGGTGACTGGTGCCTGGGCTGGGCGCAGCCCCTCCCAGTGCTGGCATGGCCACGGGGTGGGGCTGGGTGCGAGGGCAGCCCAGCTGCCTGCATTCCAGTTGCTTTTCTCCTTGGCTGCCAAGTAGGCAGCGGGGC
>NW_010412933.1:0-349 GCF_000710305.1 Buceros rhinoceros silvestris | reverse complement strand
GGGGCGGTCTGGGTGCCCCGGAGCCTCCACAGCCACCAGCAGCGATGGCAGCAGGAGATATAAAAGGGCGTCCTACTTAGCAGCGTTTGTATAAGGAGGCGTCTCCGTAGCAGGATGGGAAAACAGACGGATATTGGAGGGGATGCTTTGAACACTGTCTTTGCAGGGGCTTTGCTGTCGGTGGGTGAGGTGGCACCTGGAACCCCCTGTGGTGACCCAGCCACCCCATGCTGTGTCCCCACCGTGTCCCCACTGCAGGAGGGGGTGCTCCAGACAGGGCTGCCCTTCTGCTGGGTGTGCACAGGTCAGCCAGATCCTCACCCTCCCACCCACCCTCCTAGAGCCTTCT
>NW_010412932.1:60168-72439 GCF_000710305.1 Buceros rhinoceros silvestris | reverse complement strand
CCCCCCCACCCCCAGCAGCACAAGAGTTTGAGGCATGTGCTCAGCTTCCTTCCTCTTTTGTGAGTGTTGATGTGAAGCTTCATTTACATTGTTATTTTGCAGTAAAAAGGGAAGGTGTAAGGACTGGCCCTCTACATTGTGCCTTTGCTGATGTTTGGCTCATAATCATGGGCAGGAACAAGGTCTGGGATCTCCATCAGCAGAGGAGTCTGACTCACCATTGATCTATGTTCACTGCATCTTGTTGAAGTTTTTTGACCCATTTGATTTCTTAGGTTTTCTTTTGTGAAAACCCTCTGATTTTTCTGCCGTTCAGGAGCAAAACATCTCTCTATGTCTTTAAATATGGCAGATGGGGATTTCTTCAGATGTCCAACAACTCAATTGAAGGAGACCTCTGGAGACCTCTCCCCTTCCCTGTCCCCCTTCTCAGCCTGTCTTTTCATCTGCAATCTGGAGATGTAAGGGCTATAGTAATAGAGTGTCAGAGGAAGTAATTGATTCATCACACACCGAGAGAGGAGTCTGTTGCCTTTGGTGTCAATGGAGCTGAACCACAGCCTGGAAGGGTGAGGGAGGCTTGTAAACACTCTATGGCTGAGCTGGCAGGACAAAGCAGACACACTACTGCAGCTGAGCGAGAGGGTGACACAAAGGGTTGCTTCAAAGAAAATCTTCCTGAACAAAGCAGTGGCAGGGCCCTTGTTTGTGGGAGAAGCAGGGGTGCTTGGTGCTTCCATCCCCCTGTTCCCAGAGCACCTTAATGAGACAAGGTACCAGCCAGCTTCATGCAGCAGCCCACTCCCTCATCTCTGTCTGTCTTCCATCTTGGCATGGCTGCCTCCCCAACGTACTGTCCCAGGCAGGGCTGAACTCACCGCAGGGGTACCAACCAGTCCTTGCAAGCATTTAATTCCTCCCATACCCCAGATAGTTACTGCTGCCTCTGAGACCTGGGTGGGAGGCCACTGCTGCTGCGAACATGCAGCAATGAGTGGTGTGTGCATGGCACGGTGCTCACCCTTGTCCAGGCATTGGCTGTGTTTAGACTCTCAGCACAGCTCAGTTCAGATGGCTGTTGAGCTGCAAGCCCCCATATTTTGGGGAGAGAAGGGGTTAGGAGATGCTGTGCTACTTACAGTGTGCAAGGAGAGACCAGGCAGATTTGGTGTGCTGTTTGCCCCAGAAACTGCTCTTGCTACAAGCTGGCACAGTCGGGTTGGTTTGGAAGTGCTCACATAGCAGAGGCTGCAGGCCAGCCTTTGGGCAAAGCTTTGCTTACTCGTGCATCAGCTACGGCAGGAGCTGGGCTGTGAACAGGCGACGTCTGAGAAGCTGCAGGGTCAGAAAGCTGTCCCGTGGCAGCTGGTCCCAGGATGACCATCCGTCATTAACAAGGGATGTAGACAGCCAGAAACACGAGGGTGGGCTGGTCAGGACTCTGTTCTTGCAACCTCCATTATACAGTTGGTACTTAATGAGGTGCTTGTTTCAGTTTTGTGCTGAAAAAAGCCAGTGTAAACGAGTGATATGCAGAAAGCCGAGCTGCAAAACTCCCATCTGATCCTAGTTATTACCAGCTCTTTCATTTTTCATGGCATGTTGCGTCTAAGGCCATGACTGGTACTGTGCCAGTGAGGTGCAATGGGACATCACTCGCTATGGTTCCCTGGAGGGTGTGTTCCTTTGGGAATAGAGCTGGCACAGAAGAGCGTGTGAACATCTCCTAATCCTCATCAGCATCTGCCAACCAGTCCCTAGACCTTCAGCCCCCAGAGGCAGCCTGGCCCAAACTGGTCTCCATCTATTGCCTGGGCTGTTGGGCCCTAGATTCTATCAGGAGATGGCAGCCTGTTCACCTGTTCCCCACACTGCAAAGCAAGCACAGTGAGCATTTACCCCCTGCCTCCTGCCTGCTCTGCTGCTTCTTGGCAGTAAATTTTCCTGTTGTGGTTGTTATCTTTTATTATAGGCTTTTATTTTTTCCTTTCCGTTAGTGATCAAGTGCCTGTGAGTGGTGACAGTAAAATGACATAGAAACCAAAGTCTAATTTCTTCCACAGATGGATTGTAGCAGAAGGAGGGAAGTGCAAATGCAGTTTCTCAAGTGTCCTGCATTTTGGGGTATGGAAAGGGTTGTTGCTTCAGCCCCCTTAGGGCAGTAACAGAAGACACAATGCCATGGAAAAGGTCTTATTCTTAACATGCTTTATATATTTTATTCCTGTTTTCGCCATGACTTTTTCCCCCCAAAGAATACCAAAGACATCTTGAACAAAAGACCCCTGCAGCTAAAGTTAGAAAGCTGAGGAATTTATAGAGATGGGTTTGGAGACAAAAATAAAATTAAACAGCCATGTGTAACTCCTGAACAACGGCCTGCAGAAAACCCCTAAAGTGCACATTAGCACATCTTGTTTTCTTATATAATGAATGGTTTTCCAGACATGCCCCAGATGAGAGCACTTCTCTACTCCAACGCTCCTTTCTGCCGTGATCTGGCAACACAGCTTGGAGAAGGCAGCCTGAGGATGAACGGCAAAGCGCGGGGGAGCCTTTGCTCTCCCGTCTCAGGGGGGCCAGCAGCATGCTAGAAGCTGAAATTCTCTCCTGAATCAGAACTTGCCACAGGAGCGGTTTGCAGCTATGTTTTATTCTTCCTTTTTCAAGATACATTTTGGCTACTTTTTTTTTTTCTTTAAATGTGTAAGTTCAGCAGTAACTGCTGAAAGACTCTTTCCGTCAGCATGCTTGTACGGAGGTGAAAACAACCCAAGGAGTATAAATAGAGGCTATTTGTAGTTTCCATTTTTTGTCTTCAAGGCATTTTTGAAGAAGTTTTCCAATCTGTTAGGGTTATTTTCTCTCCCTCTCTGTCTCCTCTTTTTTTTTTTCTCTCTTTTTCTTTTTGACTGCATGATTTGATTTTTCTAATTTCTCAGAAATTCTAGTCAGATTTTTGAGGCAATAAGAAAATAATTGAAAGAACAGTGGAATGATTTCAAACTCCACAATACTGTGTTTACACACTACATAATTGGGTGCAACAAATTCACAACAAACTTCCAAGAAATCCTAAGCAATTATGTCCCCCTCTCCGCAGGCCTGGCCCTCCCCCTGCTGCCATGAGATTTTGGTCCTTTCATTTTCATGATTCAGAGCTATTGATAGTCTGTTTTTCTCTGCGGTTGCCAGGGGCAGTTACTTCCATCGCGGTAAAACAAGGGCAAGCTTTACCTGCTCTGTGAGCATCTTTTGCCTCAGCATGAGCAAAAACATCCCCGCAGGCTGCAGACTGAGACGAGATTCATCTCTCCACCATCTCAGCCACTCAAAGTCCAGGTCCAGTCAGCAAAAGGGATTTTAAACTACCTCTGTCATCAGTGCAAAAGAACAATTACTCCCATCCCAAGCTGGGTGTGAGGAGTCTGGTTCCACTGAGAGCAGAGGGTGTTTAGTTGGCCAAAACTAGATATGATACAAGCTTTTAGCTCTGTGCATGAGTCTGTATCAGGGTCTGTGTCTATGAGGACTGATTCTTTTCTCATGCCAAGATAAATTTAGAGTGATTACCCTTAAAATGATGAGTTACACATGTGTAAAACCAGTTCAAGTCAAAGGAGATTTATAATTAATTATTCTGATTAAGGGCTGGCAGCTAAGATCAAACTTCATTGCTCTTGTTTTGTCAGACACCAGTGGTGCTTGCCTCTGCTATCACGGCTCTATAAAAAAAGATCATTTAAAAGTCCCCAGTAGCTTCTGCAGCAATGTAACCTTTGAAGGGTATGTCCTGCAGTTGCTCAAGTTTGTATAAACATCACAGAAGAGTTTTCTTGTCTTTCGCAACATAACCACCCATGAAATAAGGATTTGATTTGAAGGTGGCCTATGAAAGAGCATGAAGTTGGGTGGTGACACACAAAAATCGACTAAGCCAGCTAGCATGTAATGGACATTAATTCTAGCTGCCCCTTGATTGCAAAACAAGCACAGAGCTGCTGGTTCACCATTTCTTAACCATCTCTATACTCCAGCTGCTGTTTTGTTTCTAAGAAACAGCCTTTCTTAGTGGATGTTTAAAAACTTCATGATTTTTATAACAATTTCTGAGAAACAAACCACCTACCACCTTTTCAAAGGGAACAGTTGCGTTTACTGGCTGCCATTGTGGCCAAGCAGGTTCCCCAATGCCTTCCCTCAGCTATGTGCAGTGTGTTAATGCCTACTGAATTTCACGAGAATTGCAGTTTCTCTTCCTATTCTCAGCAGATGCATTTGAGACACCGTGATGTATAGTTCAAGCAGACCAAGGGTCTCAAACGCTCACATCAGCACTGGGCATTCCCAAATTTGAGGCTGTTGGCATGCAGTCAGTACCTATTTGTCTCTCTGTCGATCTAGGCCAGACTCCTCCGATATAATATAATCTGTCTAATCAAGGCTGACTTCTATTCTTGGCTTCCTGTGTGACCTTGGGCCAGCTATTGCTCTTCTCTGCCTTTCTACCTCCCAGAGTCTCATGAGGATCCCATCATTACTGTTTGCCAAGTGCAGTTGTGAGCCCCATGGAAATACCTGTAAGTAACAGCTCCAAATTAAACATTGGGGAAGTTCAGGTTAGAGCCTTGCAACTCTCTCTGGCCCTGGCAAGCACTGGAAGCTGGGCTTAGCTGTGTGCAAGTCTTCACCTACTTCAAATCATAGCTCTAGGAAGAGAGTGAGAAAGCTGCCTGCTAGGGTCAGAGCTTGGTCTGGGGAACTGTCCTTCCTTAGGCACTGAAATGAGAGTTTATGTACAGGGAAGACTCATGCTGTGGCTGTGAACATGTAGATGATTTATTGTGTTTCTCTCCATCCTAAGATAATGTTCTTTAAGCATGTTTCAGTGGGGAAGGACTTGGGACCCGGGGCTCAGTGGCAGGTTTCTTGATTATATGCGGAGCAGTATGAGTCCCAAAACTGTCCTTTGTGCTGAGTTGTGTGCCCAGGAGAGGAGCGCCCACAAGACAGTGAAGGCTTTCAGGTGCTGCTCCTCAGGTGGGTTGTAGTGTTTCTGGAGCTCACCAGTGCCTTCTGGGCATGTGGGAAGTCTGTGCTGGCCTCAGGGGACAGTGGAGCACAGCTCAATGGCCAGGGAGCAGATTAGCTATTTCACAACAGAAAAGGACTGAAAAGATGAAGGTCTTTTCCTAATCCCTGCAGTTGGGTCTAGTTTGCCTTTATTGTGCCTTGCAGACTCGTTTGGAGAGCCAGCAGCAAAGTGACTTAGGGAAAATAGACTGGAAGCAGAGAGGGTTGACTGGAGGAAAAGGAAGCATGAGTAATACAGGCATTAGAAGTGCTTTCTAATTAGTTTATAAAAACTCTCTTCACATCAGCAAAGCATTTTCTACTAAAAATCTTTAATAAAAACACAGCAATATTTGTAAGCATCGTACGTTTTCCATTTAATTCTGTTAAACAGCTCCAAGCAAGAAGAACATCTAAGCGATGCATTTCCCTCCTTTCTCAACCCCCTCATTGTCTGGGCAGTTAAGAGCACTAAAGCTTTGCCTCCCTGCCTTAAAACTCTTGGTAGAAACCTCTGCTTGAGTGGTTTCAAACCAAGTGGCTAGCCTTCCCACACAAGCAGCAGATGAAAACATCCTGCCACTGGAAGAGCAGCCAACTGTGGTCACCTTCCCTGCGAGAAGAGTTGGTTAATCCATCGACCATACTTGTGGGTTGTGGATGCTGCACCCTGCCCTCACATAGTTATGGTTGACTCACTGGAGCAATGCCTAGGTGGGGAGAAGTGGCCATGAAACTTGCTTGGAGATGGCAGCTTGCCCAGTGGAGGTAATGCCAGAGAGGTCAGTCCACAAGCGTTATTGGTGCACATTGACGGGAAAAATGGATTTGGTTGTATGAGTGAAATGGAAATTGCTGAGCACTGGTCAAGACAGTTTAGATGCCATCACTGCATAAATGTTTCCCACCCAGCTATGCTCTAGTCTGTAATTATGTGGAAATGAAATGGTTGGAGTAGAAAGCGTACCCAGTGTCGGGTTTTCTTCCTTCCAATTTTTCTTCTTGTTTTTCACACAGGAAGAAAAAGTCTGGAAAACTGGTTAAGTTTAAATGCTTAAGCCTAACAGAAGCAAAGGCCTGGCCAGACTAGATTTAAGCATGGCCAGTGACCCTACATGAGGAGAATGGGGTTTATCAGCCTATTTGGTTGTGGGCCAAGGCATGGACATGACTGAAGCACATGATGCCAAAAGAGTTTGTGGTGGGGATTAGCTGGTGTTCTTGCTGAAGTATGAAAGTTTCATGGTTTGGACTGGACGTTTTTGGTATTTCATTTTGAAAACTTAAAGCTTAATTGCTATGTTGGAGAGGAAATAGGTGCTTCTGCTCATCTGACAGGAGTTATCTCCTGAGTATAATACTTCTGCAGTGCACACTCTGTTTATATGACCTGAAGAAAGAGAGTTTTGCCTCATGAGGAGCAACAGGCTTGGATCAAGATTTTTTAACGTGGGAAGAAAACTTGATGCATTTGTATTCATTTTACATTTGGCAAAAATGATTCCCTGACCTTCTCCTAGGGGCTTTTTTTTTAGTTGTTTGTAACATTTGATTTATTAAGGATTAGCTCCAGTAGGAGAAAGCTCAGCTAGATGCTTGGATGAAGCCAAACAGGGTTTAATTCAGAGGCAAATATTTCCTGATGATTTACTTACTAGATTCATTCTTTTAATTTTCCATTTGCACATTGCCCATGAGCAGCTTGCAATATTCCCAAATTGTATGTATTATTGGAAGTTATTCACCCATTCAATAAGCAAATATTTCTTGGTCCAGAATTTGCTTCTGGGGTTGCCAGGGATTCTACAGCACTGGATGGTTTGAGAGGCCATGTGAACAGAACCAGGATGTTTGGTGTGTTGGCTACAGCAGAAGCTGTGATCATTACAGACAAGTAGTTGAAGCCGTGTACTGTGTTGGTGAGTTATAACCCCACGAGGACGTAAATAGATGCGATTTCCTGGGATGCAGCTAACTTCTGCCTGCACCCTGCAAATGGCAGATTTTACAATTGGCCCCATTAATTGTGCTTTGCCAACATTTGCCAGGTTAATTTTTTGCTACATATTCACAATTTCACTAGTAGCCAGTAGTCCTGCAGCACAGATGTGTACTTCGGATGTGGAAGGGCTGCAAACGCACTGAAAAGAAGTAGTTATTTAGAGAACAAAATGTCCCTGCTGTTTGCTCAGCACTATTTTAAACAAATAGACAAACAAGGAAGAAAAAATTCTACTTAAAAGAAGCACTAACACTGCTCTCTGTGTTCTTCCTCCCTGGGGAGATCAAGCCACACATGATGGACATTAGTGAGGTCATGCAGGGTGCTGCTGGATGGTGTCGGGGTAATAAGGGGTCACGAGGTAATAGGGAGCTACAGAGTGCTGAGGAGAGAGCAGAGAGAACAGTCTTCATTTACATCACTCTGTGTCCGCCCACCAGCTAAGCCAAATGCTCCTCCTGTGCAAGTGCCTTTTCTTAAGACCACTTGGATTTCACCTTGGCCAAGCCGACTGAGTCTGTAATGAAGTGAAAGGCTGGGTGATTGCAGCTAGCTGAGTGCTTGGTGCAGCTTAGATGGGATTTTATCTGCAGGTATTTCGCTTCTGGCACTCAGCCTGATTTAGTCCCAGAAAGGAGTGAAACCAAAGCTGTCCAGGCCATCTTTCTTTGTGAAAGAGCACACTGAGTGCCTGTAAGTTTGTTTTGAAGTTGTTGCCTGCCGATATGCGCTTTGCAGAACAGGAATGAGTCACGTGAGGATCATTTTGTATCCAGCAAGCTACTTCTCCTTTCAACTCTCCATTCCCAAACAAGAGATCTTGTGACAAGGAAGAAAGACAGATTCCTGTCAGCCTGAAAATGCTTTTTCCCTCTCTGGCCCTGTGATAGGAACTGTAGCATGTTGTTCGAACAGGTTGATACAAAGCGAATAAACAGTCAAAGAGAGATGGGCAGTTTCTGTAAATAGCAGCGTGCTGGCCAGAGAGGAGAAGAGGGACGGGAGAGTGTGGGTGTTAAAAGCAGCTGAAGAACAAGATGTTCACGTAAAAGCTGTTTGTTTCTTCACAACCCTCAGAGCCTGATACTACCTTGCTGTTAGTCATGGCCTAGAAAATACGAAGGAATCTGTAGGAGTTTCACCTTCCAGCCAGACTTTGCATCAAGCTTTTGTCTCTGCACCAGGAGGCAATTCTTCCAACCCTACACATTCCTCCCCCAGACGATTCAGATATCCAGGAGCCATGCCAGCAGGCAGGTGGGACACCTCCAGGTAGAGTTTAGCGAAGGCAGGTTGCAGTTACAGAGTGAACAAGGATGAATCAATAGTGAATGTGGTTACCCAACTCTTAGGCAGCACTTCTCATCCACAGGAATCTTTGTTAGCTCTGAATAGAAGAGGATCAGTATTATTGTCCAAGTGCTAAGTAAGTGTACTGGTCACACTTGTTAAAGGACCAATGTGGTGTCAGACAGTGCACAAAATAGCTCCCCGCTTGCATGGATTTAACATTGACTATTTGTTTAATGCGTGGTGTGTGCCTGGCCAAATCCCTCCTCAACAGTGTAATAAACTGAGCTGTGCTAAGTAGCATGATGGTGCTTGAGGAAGGAAGTAAGGGAAGAAGAGCACTCCCAGGAGATTTGTCCCTGAGTTTCTCCCATGCAGAAGGAGTCTTGTGGAAATGGAGGTAAATTGTGTCCTGAATTTTGCATGTTGCCTCTGCAGTTGAAGTGAATGTAGGTGCAATAAGTTAATGGTGTGAGGAGCAACAGAGAAAGGAACTTAAATGCAGCCAGACAGAAAAAAGGGGAAAACTGTATTGGAGGGTGTGTGGTGTGGTATGAGTGACAGAGTCCCAGGTACCTGTCTGGAAGATGTTCTGTGAAATATACAGATAGAAAGAAGTGTTTTGTGTTTGTTCCTGGCATCCTGAAGCATCTCCCTGACAGGTGGTTTCACTGCCATTTCACCTGCCTTCACAGGTATGACTACATTGAGATCCGAGATGGGGACAGTGAAGCGGCAGACCTGCTGGGCAAGCACTGTGGGAACATAGCACCTCCTACCATCATCTCTTCCGGCCCCTCTCTCTATATCAAGTTCACCTCGGACTACGCACGGCAAGGTGCTGGCTTCTCCCTGCGCTATGAGATCTACAAGACAGGTGAGTGTCTGAGTCAGTGCCTGTCTCCCAGGCTGTTTGCCACAATGATCTTGGCACGGAGATGTTGTATGATATTTAGCACATTCTGCAGAGATAAAGTTTTTTTTTTTCTTTTTTGAGCAAGTCTGTTGCATCACATTTCCAAGGAGGTAAAGATTTCAGTGGCACATGATGATGCATTTTTTGGGTCATAGTGTGGCATCAAAAGCAGAGTTCCTCCTTAAATACTCTCTTGTATTTGAGGACTAGAAACACACTTTTTCTCCCTGCCGTGTGTGGAGCTTGTTAGGGCTAAGAGGGGATTGTCCCTCTGTTAGGAGTGTATGGAGCATCCCCTCCTGTGGAGTTGCAATTCAGGGCTGATCAATGACACTGTGTTTTCTCTCCCTGGAAGCAGGGTTTGTAACTGGGGAGCTCTGGTTTTCAAGGGACTGCTGTCAGCAGTGCTGTCAAGGGCTGAGGCAGCGGTTTTCCAGGGAGATAGAAGAGAAACTATTCATAATTCTGTTTAATACTGAACTATTCTTGAGGAAAGGAAAAGCTGCTCAAAGGCCTTTTAATAGAGTTTCTGTCTAAATATTTGCCAGAATTGTGTGTCTGGGAAGAAGGAGGCTTGAGAAAATAAAACCCGCTCTGTGTGTGTGGGTGAGAGAGGTGTGCCTACGCTCTGAGGGAATAAGAGTGTGTTTTGCATGGGGATGCGAATGCCTGTCCTGTGCCCACATTCCTTCGGTGTTGCATTGGAAGAAAACGGACACATAGCTTTCATGTCATTGCATCCAGCACAAAGAAAATGCCCATGCCTGGTGAAGAACCAGTAAAGAGCCTAAGAGGGTCGCTTACCCAGCCTCTTCAAAGGCAAGGCAGGGAACACAGATATCAGCGCCCAGAGGGCCTCGCCCAGCTGTTGCAACAGACAGAGGTTCACAGGCAGCCCACAACTCTGTCTCAGGTAGATGTGAATGCGGAGACTGTGCTGCAAGAGGATGGGAATGGGACTCCCCTAATTTCTTGTGAAATGCTGAGGACAGGATGTATCTGGAAGTTCAGGTGGATAAGAAAAGTGCTGTTGCCCATGGTTGCCTGGGCTGTGCAACTGGTCATTGAGCTGTTGTGGTGCAGCTCGCTCACCACTGCTGTTTGTTAATGGTTTTGGGGGTTAAGACTGACAATCCACCTCAGCCTCCTTTGCCTCTCCCTCCCTGTACACACCTCTCTGAGGGCAGCAGACTGCGCTGGGTTGTGCCTATCCTCAAATCAAGTCTGTGATGTGGATTGGAGCATGGGGTAAGTGGAGTGGTCCAGCTAGCTGAGGTGGCCAGTCTAGATTGAGTGTGTTTGTGGGACGGGATGGCAGGCAGGACTCCTGCCTGGATGGGAGCCAGCAAGGGGCCAAACTCATGGGTAAAGGAGATTTTGTTGCTGCTAGTAGAGAGGGAGAAGAAGCAAGAGTTGATCTGGGAGAAAGTGGATGTTGGATGGGGGCTGAAGCTGAGTTTGTGTCCCTTGATATAGGCCCGTGCAGAGCAGCCCTGAGGTCTGAAGTGCTGTTGGGGCTCCTTTTGCCAACACCACCCGTCACAGGCAGCCATCCTCTTCAGAAATAGCAACGCTTTCTTCCAGCCACAGCCCAAGAAACCCAGCCTGGCAAGGCAGGTTTTGGCACAGGAATGAAGATGAGACTGTGATCCGGGAGCACCCCCAGCCCACCTCGTGTGCCCAGTCCCTGCCCCCACCGGGGCTCCCAGGAAGGACAGTGGGCAGTGCCGGCTGGCTCAGTACAAGCGAAGCCTGCCTTTTGTTTGCAGGCAGGCAGGCAGGCACTGGTGATGTTCCATCTGAGCTGTCAGGGTAGCCAGCAAAGGTGTCACCAGCTTTAAAGGTCATTGAATTGTCATTGTCCACATCAGTAAAGGCAGCATGGCTGCAGCTTCTTTCTTTCTTAAAGGTGACCTAAAAAACCAACTCTTTTAAACTGAGCGTTTATTTCCACACCTTGTGCTAAATTTCCCTTATCACTGTATGAGAGAGAAGCAATCTGCATACAAACAACTGCATACCAGTCTTTGAATCCCCTGATGGGTATCAGTCAGTGTCTGTGGGCTCACAAAAGAGCCGCTGGTCCTGGCTGGTCCAGCCTCCCCGCTGCTCACTTTGTGAGTCAGTTTGGCAGGGCTGGCCTGAGCTCTCCATTCCTGTGCATCAAAGTCTCCTCTCAGGCTAGTCCGTGCTGCCGAAGCCAGCATGACTCCCATTGATTATCTGCAGCTTCCTTATAAAAAGCTGGTCATTGTGTTTGCTGCTATCAGCCAAACTGTAGACAAAGATGCCAAATGCGATAAGAGCTCCACATGAGAAAACTGTTGTTGTCTAATGCAGTGACATACTTATGTCTTTCTCCTGTCTCTGGAGGACAGTCCCTGACTCTGGGTTTAGTCTTTGATTTTTTTCCCTAGCTTGGAGCTTGTGTTCTTTTCCTGTTTATCTATTTGTTTCTCGAGCTGTTTGGAGTGACGTACACCCTTATCCCTGTTTGCGGCATTATGCTGTGATTTGTGTTTGGCCTCATTTTTTGCCTCTGTGTTTTACCCCACAGGTTCACACCAGAAAAGCTGGCTGCTTCATTAGGTAGTCAATTAAGAGCCTCTCCTGAGTAGCTCTCCAGCTAGGCGCTGCATAATGCAGAGCGAGATCCTGCTATTACTGCGGGCTGCTGGCCTGACTCCTGTAGGTTAATGCTGAATTGAATAACAAGTCTCCCATTAGTCTCGGGAAGGCTCGTGCTGCCTGGAAGAGCCGGAGCAGCAGAAGGGTTTGTAGAGGAGAAGGAGGGTATCCCAGTAAAACTGAAGTAGAAACCTTTGTGACTGCTAACGCCGGGTTGCAGTACCGGCCAGCAGCCTCTCTAACATCCCCTTTCGCCTCTGGTAGCTCCAGGCTGCAGATTTCTGTTGCCTATTGTCCTGTCTCCACAGTGCAGCAGTTTGAAAGTCACTGTGGTATGAATATGACACAAATTCCTCTTTCCC
>NW_010412932.1:56246-60101 GCF_000710305.1 Buceros rhinoceros silvestris | reverse complement strand
CCCTGGCCACCCTGAGGCACCTTGGCTGTGTGAGAGGGGGCACCAAGCTGGCACGGCTGCAGCTGGAGGCCAGTGCTGAGGTCAGCAATAAATAAGAGGCAACATTGTCTGCGCTTCTCATCATGCAAAGGTCTTCCTTAAGGATAGAAATAACTTGCATATCTGATGCGGACAGCTCAGTCTGTGAGAAAGAGGACTCTGTTCCTCCTCTCAGCAGAGACCTCCCTCCTATGACCCCTGTTATCCCCGCTCATGCTGTGGCCATGTTGTGGGGACATATGCTGGAGCTGGCCTCTGTCCCTTCCGTGGGTCTTGGGAGGGCCACAGGCTAACTGTGCAGTTCTCAAGGGTTTCCAGCTAACAGAGAAGACATTGGCACCCTCCCCCAGGCCCTTTCACTGTGTAAATATTTATGCTTCCTGATTTTCTCAAGAGGGTACTGAGGCACAGACGTTGGTGCTGGAGGAGTAGAGGTTGCGGGAGATCAGGCCCTGAGGACAGCTTTTCCAAAGATTTTCCCTGTTACTCCCCTCTACCCCTTCCCTGACAGCCCCTTCTACCTGAGCAGAGAGTCCTCCATCAGACTTGGAGCTGCTGCAGCCCTTTGTCAGCATGGCTGGCGGGTGGCAGCCGTGGCAGTGAGGACCACGTGTGCTGGCTGGCACATCCACAGCATTGGAGAGGTGGACACAGGTCTCCCGGCACGTCACTATTTGGGGGCCTGGCTTACAGTGGATGGCGTCAGCCGGGGAAGACCAACCCAGCTTGGTGTGGCCTCCCTTTCCCACCAGGGCCACCACCACTGACATGGAGGACATGGCAGGGTGCTGGCCTGACAAATTGCAGCCATGGCTTTGGGTGACTTTGGATGGAATCACTCTCCTAGTCCTGTTTTTTTGACTAGTCTCCCATTTGGCAGGGGTGTCAGCAGTGGTGTATAGGTTATGTTTGCAGAGCTGTCTGAGGGATTTAGAACCATGCTGTCCGCTCCAGTGAACATATGGACCTTGTCTCTCCACCTGTGGAAAGCTTTGATAATCACCCTCTCTGTCCTTGCAAGAATTCACACAGCTCTTGGGTTACAGGACATTTCCAGAAGTGAATATGCAACCCCTCTAAGCTCAAAATGGGATTTCCACAGTGTCAGGCTGCTGGCATTAAGCTGCATTGTTGCTAAGGCTGTGGGATTTTTTTCTGCCACTACAGGCTCTGAGGACTGCTCCAGAAATTTCACAGCCTCCAATGGCACTATTGAGTCTCCAGGTTTCCCTGACAAATATCCACACAACCTGGACTGCATTTTCACCATCATAGCCAAACCAAAGACAGAAATCCTCCTCCACTTTCTGCTCTTTGACCTTGAGCATGATCCGCTGCAGGCAGGGGAAGGAGACTGCAAGTACGACTGGCTGGACATCTGGGATGGCATCCCTCAGGGTAAGCCATGGGCCGCTGCACTGGTGTCCTCAGCCTCTCTTGGCATGTCACAGAGCTCCAAAACTGCGTAGTCTGTGTCTGAACACCAAAGGTGCCTAACCTCAGACATGGCTGCGGCATGCAGCCTGCCATCAGAGCCCTCTGTGGCCAACTGTGGGGACAGTGCACTTGCAGAAGGCTGTACGCATTAAACCCCAAACTACTACTCTATTGTAACCACTGAGCTGGAACACTGGTTCTCTCTCAGGGAAGAGAAGTGCTGGGAGGACCTCTCTACCCTGTATCAACACTGAGAAACAGAGCAGTTTGGAGCATTTCCCAGCAACTGCAGAGCAATGCCTACTGCAGTGCATATTTCTGCTCTGCATACTGCATGGCACCAGGCCAGCAGGTGTAAAAAGTTGGCCAGCCCCGAATCGGTCCCGCTAAGGCATCCCTGCTGAGTGAGGCCAATCTGCTGGTGACCCAGGAGGCCAGTGGAAAAGCAGGCATTACCTTTGTTGCTCTTTCTTTTGCAGTTGGACCCTTGATAGGCAGGTACTGTGGCACTAAGATGCCATCGGACATCCGCTCAACCACAGGCGTCCTCTCACTCACCTTCCACACAGACCTGGCAGTGGCTAAAGATGGTTTCTCTGCTCAGTACTACTTGATCCAGGAGGAAGTCCCAGAAAGTAAGTTGGAAACGTGTGCATATCACTTAGACAGTCTTGACATCTCTTTTTCCCAAGTCTTTCACTTGGCACATGCAAGAGTGAGGAAGGCAGGAGCGTGTCCAGGGTCAGGGGCATCCCTGCTGAGTGAGGCCAATCTGCTGGTGACCCAGGAGGCCAGTGGAAAAGCAGGCATTACCTTTGTTGCTCTTTCTTTTGCAGTTGGACCCTTGATAGGCAGGTACTGTGGCACTAAGATGCCATCGGACATCCGCTCAACCACAGGCGTCCTCTCACTCACCTTCCACACAGACCTGGCAGTGGCTAAAGATGGTTTCTCTGCTCAGTACTACTTGATCCAGGAGGAAGTCCCAGAAAGTAAGTTGGAAACGTGTGCATATCACTTAGACAGTCTTGACATCTCTTTTTCCCAAGTCTTTCACTTGGCACATGCAAGAGTGAGGAAGGCAGGAGCGTGTCCAGGGTCAGGTCCCCCATCAGTAATGCAGACAGCAGTTGCACTAGGTGTGTTCACTGTTTCTCGTAGAAGACAGCTTCAGTAAGAATCACACTTTCCAACCTTTCTTTGACTTTTCACTTGCTCCTGAAGTCTTCTTAATACCTTTTGGGATAGAATCCTTCATGTATGTGCTCAGCCCAAAGGATTTAGGGGAAGACTTCAGCCCAGCAGGTACAGCAGATTCATTAAAGCACAGGGGAAACTTATGCCTCTCTCTGGTTTTCCAAAAATTCACAGCCCCAAACTACAAATTGGAATTTCTTGGCTGTCTAATTAAAAAATGCCTAAAGCTCTAAGAATTTAAAACCAAAATTTGTTTTAGATCACTTATTGAGGGAGGTAAACTGATGTGGAGTGAGGAAGTTGTGTGTTTTGAGAATGAAGAGAGCATTTTGATTCTTTCGATAATGCTTTTTTTGATAACGCTTGCGGACAAGGAAAGATTCAGTTTGGTTTCCCATGGTATTTTTACATCAGAGCTACAGTTCTTGACCTCTGTTTGCAGTGAACCTGCAGAAGAAGCCTTCAAGACTTCCCTCAGTCCCAGTGGGTCCCTGACCCAACACTGAAATCTCATGATGAAGAGCAGGGTAGAGTAGGGGTTGTGCAGTGCTAGGACAGCTGGGTTACAGGCTTTTGCTCTGTGATTGAGTTAGGGATGTTCTGCTGAGGCTGTGCAAGTTACAGACAAGCACGAGCCCTTCACCATTACCTATCTCCACACTCAATTGATCTGTTCTTTAATCCTCTTTCTATATTGTTCTTTAAAAGGATTGGGAGATAAAATGTTAATGACACACAAAGCATGAGAAATCAAGCACAGGAACTGTTAAAGGGCCAGGCCTGCTTTGATTTGTGCTGGTGTAAATGGAAACTGTAATAATAACAACACTGAGACATTAACTTGGCCCATCATTTCCACCCAGGGTTGACCTGGCTGTATTAAAAACACAAGTGGATTGGTGGACCCCTTCGTTTGCAGTGGCGACACACTTGAGCCTGTGCAGTATTTCCCCCATCAATGTTTTCTTTGCTATTGTTTTTACAGACTGAGATTTAGAGGTACTTGTGACCTGTAAAGCCTCAGAAGTGAGGAAACCCAAATGGAAGCATACCAGAGTCTTTCGTATTCTTGGTATAGGTTAATTCCTGTGGGCGTGTATGCACAGACACATACACACATGCATCCATATTCTCACATGCGCATAAAACCTTCAGACCTGCCCATTCCAGGCCTTGGCATTC
>NW_010412932.1:47561-56145 GCF_000710305.1 Buceros rhinoceros silvestris | reverse complement strand
ATTCCTGACAGCAGCACAACAGTAAGCCGTTGAGCCTGCCCATACTCCTTGCCTTGTCAGTGCTTAGATTTCACCTCCAACCTTCAAGAAGATGGGGAACTTGGTGACAAAGGGACTTGGGACATCTTGGTGGAGATGGAAAGAGAGAAGAGACAGAGTTGTTTCAAAACTGTGCAAAGATGAAGGAGATAAAGGGAGAAAGGTCTGGACTGTATTAGTTTTCAGAGGACCGTGCAAACATAAAGCTGCCCCATCTTTAATTTTTCAATGCCATCTGTGAGTACAGACAACCTGCAAGATGGTACAGATCCGATCATCTTTCCAGGCCGGCAGCTTTGCTCAGAGATAGCTGGGGAGGATTGTTCAGGGCTACCTTCCACTTAAGAATGAAATACAGAAACTGTAGGCTGACCTCTGTGTCATCTGTGCATCTGCTGCAGACTTTCAGTGCAACGTGCCACTGGGGATGGAGTCTGGCAGGATCTCCAACATGCAGATCAGTGCCTCTTCCACCTATTCAGATGGGCGATGGACTCCTCAACAGAGCCGGCTCAACAGTGATGACAACGGCTGGACCCCCAATGTAGACAGCAACAAAGAGTACCTCCAGGTACGCCTGCTTTCCAGTCCCCTCACCTCTTCCCCCACCAAATGGAGTGTCACGCTGTTTAGCTGACCCTTGACCATAAGGCTTGTTGAATTTTTTATTGCCTCTGTGGCTTATGGGGAGCAAGCAGCAGGGGAGCTGGAGTGGCTCCCGCAGACTCCATGGAATGCAGCAAGATGGCTCTCCCATTAGCGCGCCTGCACAAGGGCTAACTCAACCTCTTGTCCCTCTCCCACCCCCTCCTTCCTGCCCAAAACCTTGATGGACTTAACAGCATGCTGACAGAGACTGAGAGACCTCTGCCACTTACAAGGGCCACTGACTCTGCCTGAGGACCAATGTCTCCAGGGATGCGTAGAAAAACAACTAGAATAGTATTTATCTCATCAGTGATGCAAGGAGCATGAGTGGGTTAATGTCACGTAGGGGGCTGGCACAGCAAAGGCTTTCCCTGGGAGCTGGTTAAAGTCACAGTCTCTGTCCACACAGGGCTTCTGGCTGTGTCACACTGCTTGCTAAAGGGCACTAGGAACTGGAAGTGGTGAATGTCATTGCCTCTGGGAGACATCTCATTCTTCATTCATGGCAGTGCTACCAAGCCAGCTTGGCTGACCTTTCTCAACCCGTGGTGTGGAAGGAAAAAAAACAACAAAACAAGGGGAAAACAAAAACTGCAGCACTTGCTAATTGGGCATCATGCTTTTATTTCACACGGAAGAAGTCAGCCTTTGTCCTGCTTTAACGGACATGAGCTGCTGTGCAGATCCTATTGCTTGGTCTGAAGCGGGAAGAAAGCTTTGTGATGGTCCCATATGGACAGACATCAAGATCCTTAGTTACTCTTATTGCTGAAGTCAGCCTGGGGAATTTGTGCCTGTTGAAATGTGCACCCACAGGTGGAGTGAGACAGACTGAATTCACACCTTTTCAACTTTCAGAGACAGAGGGAGAAACTAGCTTGCCAGCCTGGGCTCTCAGGTGGTCACCACTCTCTCTCTTGTCCCTTTTTCCTCTGGAAAGGTGGACCTCCAATTCCTTACTGTGCTCACAGCCATTGCCACACAGGGTGCCATCTCCAGAGAAACCCAGAATGGCTACTATGTCCGTACCTACAAGCTGGAGGTCAGCACCAATGGGGAGGACTGGATGATGTACCGACATGGGAAAAACCACAAGGTAAAGGCCTTTTTGTCTCTTTTGCATGCACCTTGGTGAGTCTTGTAGCTGACAGGAGGGGAGAGAACAGAGAGGTTTTACAGGCCCAGAGGGTTTAATCTGTGAGGGGCCTTTTTTCTCATGAGGGATGAAAGACTGATGACGGTCTGAGCAGAAATAGTCCTTTCTCCTCTGCACAGCAATGAAGAAACACTATTCCTTGGAAAACCTGGCGGCTGTTGCATCTTTCACAGTAGCGAGAGCATGTTCTTTGACTGCAAATGAAGGAGAAAATGCTTTCACAGCCTGTGTTTTGCCATACAAGATTCATTGAGCTTTTATGGCCGTAGCCCCGTTTGCATGCTGGGTTAACAATCACAAAACCACATGAAACTGTAGTTCAGGAGTTACCGAGGCCTGGAAATGAAAGGGCATAAATCCTAAGAGGGGATCACACCATCCCGGAAACAAAATTCGAACTGGCAGAGGGAACTGTGCTAGCAGGCACAGTTGGCAAGGGTGCATTGATCCCTGGGAGCTGTTGCACGCTCTCGCCGTGTTTCTGGAAGGGACACAGAGATGGGAGCAAGAGGGCAGGAGGGTAAATATGGGTGTTCAGCCCTTCCAAGCCTTGTGGGTGCTGCTGCATGGCAAGGCAAGCTTGAGAGATTTGGCATATGGTGAGTGGGGTTAAGGCAGCTATGGTGCCAGGCTAGTCCTGCTCTGTCACTTGCCTTGGTCATGTGGTTGTTGCCTGGTTAAGGGCACTTCAGAAAAGCCCTTTCCTACTCTTCTGTGGTGCCCCCCAGCACTGCTGCCACATCTTACATCTTCCTTGTTGATGTGCCATAATCTGTGTGCATGAACTCAATGGCCCGGATGCCACACACCTCCCCCCACATGCACATTCTAGCAATTTCTGCTTGCTCAGCGATTCTGTTAAATTAGCTGTCCCCTCCATTTGCTGTCACAGACACTGCTGGCATGAAATGAAGTAACCTGCCTTGTCCAGGATTCATCCAGACATTTCCTTCCCTTCCGGGCCAAGTGATTTCCCTTTCCCCGCAACTGTGTCTCGCAGTTCAAATTCACTCTGCTTCCCAGAATGAGTCCTCTCTGTGCGGAGGCCCCTAGCAGGGTCTCATACCTTCGATATTTGGAATATTTAAGTTCCTTGCGTGCCAGTGAGGTGGTATAGGTCCTATTTTAGAAGTAGAGAAATGGAGGCACAGGGCAGCCCAGCACCCATAGGAGAGTCAGCAGCCAGGCTGCCCCAGACCTTGAGCGGGCTGGCTCCAGAGCTGTAGCTCATGGCAGAGCTCACATATAATCCTAACACGGTGGCTGTGCACTGCTGTGGAGGCTCTGTGCTCTCCCAGGACCCACTGGCCGCGGCAGACCTTTCTGTGAACCAAGGCCATCTTTCCTCTCCCCAGGCACCCTGTGGAAACAGGTGAGTTTGAGGTCTTGCCAGGACCAGTTCTGCAAGCTGAGTCAGGTGGGAGATTGGCAACAGGTCGGGCAGAGAGATGGGCTGAATGCACAGTTCAGTGTTTCGAATAAACACTGTGAATAAATTTACCTTTCAGATTCTAACTAGGGTGGAAATCTGGCCTGCAGGGTGATCACAGGGGAGAGTAGATGTCCTATCCTTGCAGTCCTGAACAATGGTCACTGGATCCTCAGCCAGCGTGGAGCAGGACAGCACAGCTGGTTTCAGTGCTGCTGGGCCAATTTACATCTCTCCAGCAAGACCCTAAAGCCTGGCTGGTGTCAACCCAAGGCAATCCCACAGCCATGTGAATTGCCACCATTCCAGGATTTGGCCCTTGAGTCCTATCAGCTTTTTTCTGCTCTGTTTTCCCTCTTCATAAAAAAAGACTCCTTTATTGGAGTCTCACTTCATTCCTATGTTCTGGCCTCAATTTAGCAGACACCTCCTGAGACTGGAGGATAAGTAATTGCTTTTTGGTGGCTTGCCTACCCCTTGCATCCGGGTGACTGCTTTCCCTCCCTGCCCCCCGAACGACTGGCTGCCAGCTGCTGAGCCGCAGCAGGGCCAGGGCAAAGCCCTCTTGCTCACAGGCCTGGTGCAGGGGTGCTCTGGCCCCTCATTCCCCACCCACATTAATCCCTGCCGTTCCTGTGTTACGCAAACTCCCAGATGTCTGTATTCAAGGTGCAGATTCCTCCCTGCGTCAGTGCAGTGCTCCGCATGGTTCAGGCTGCATCGGTGGAGCGAACCGTGCCAAATAGATTTGTCAAGTCTGCCGCAGCTTGATTTGGTGCCATGAGGAGTGGGGAGGGGATGTACAGACAGGAACTCTCTATTCCTCTATATACATGCAGATATATACATATATATACACACACACGTGTATATATATATGCACATGCACACATAGGCATATGGGGCATATCAAACACTGCTCTGAATTTCTGCCGGATGTGTGGGCCAAAAGCAAAGCTCTGCCATGTTATAGGCGGGTCAGCTAACATTTACATCTTCATCAGGAAACTACAGCAAGAGAAAACCAGTGAGTGCAGGAGAGTTGGAGAGGGGATGGTGCTCTCTATAGAGGATGGGGAGCTCTGACTTACTCTCTCACCCCTTCCTCCACTATTTCCGAGGAGAGTTGGGGCCAGGGTCTTGCCCTACTGTCGTGATTTGAACCCAGCTGGCAACTAACCCCCTCATGGCTAGCCCTCCTCCTTATATGTACTGGGCATGACATCAGTATGGTATCGAATATCCCATTGGCCAGTTCGGTCTGGCTATCCTCGCTGTGGAAATTAGCCCTATCCTAGCCAAACCCAGGACATCTGCAAAACACCATGGCTCACCTTTGAGTCACCAGCAACTGGCACTCATGGCAAGGGAAATGGGAAAGACAGGATGAAGCAGAGGAAAACAAGAATAATATGTGGTCACAGCAAACAGGGCTGGCTGGACTGTTTCTGTGCCGAGCGTTCCAGGGTGGGGAAGCAGGGGGAAGGCAGCAGCAGGTCTGCAGCTGGCAGGAGAGTAGTCCCACACTCACATCTTCCCCCTCCCACCCCATCTCTGCTAGGCTTTCCCCCTGCCTGGCAGCCCACTCCACACAAAGCCCACCCCAGCACGCCCTGGATGACCTCCTGTCCAGGGGGTTATGCTCTGGCTTTCCCCAGAATGTGAGACCAGGGGGAGAGGCTAACCCAGCAATCTGGCTGAAGGTGCAGAGCTATCTTCCTCTGTGTCCCCTGAAAGAGGAGATGGGAAGGAAAGTGGCCACCACCTCCTATTGCATCACACTCGCCCCTTACTACCCATCAGCACATCCTCATGGTACAGGCCCAAACAACCCTGCTCCAGAAAAGCTGCTCTGGCTCTTGCCCTCCCTGTTGCATTCGCTTCTGTGCCATACAGTGTCAATGGCCCCAGAGGTTATCTTCCAGGCACCACCCCTGGTGTGTGCACCAAGATCTTACCAAGTGGTTTGCAAATATTTTTAGAAAACAACAACTCGTTCTTGAACCCAAGGAAGGAAAAGAGCATCCAGCAGGGTTTGACCTTTTGGTTTTGGCCATTTCCTTTGGACAGATTCAGCTATGAGGATTTTATCAGAAAACAAATTGCTCATGCATTCTGATTTGCTTCCTTCTTTGTAGGGTCTCAGGTTCCAGCTCCCCTGTGGTCTGAGCCACTGTGTCATAGTAACTGCAAAGATCAGCTCATGGGGATCATCTAGTGTGAAGAGAGACTAGGGGATGGGATGGGTTTCAGCATTTGGAGTGGGTTGGAACTGTGATTGGTGTCCTCGCTGTCTGCTTTGTTCTGTGTGTAAAATGGGAGAATGAAACTGAAACATTTCTTTGAGAACCTGTAGAAGTCAATGGATGAGAAATGGCAGCAAGATCTGGCTGATGTGCATTTTCCATTTCCTAGTCATTTTGATGGCTTTGTGCTTGTTATCAGCTAACCTTCCTGGGTGGCATTTCAGGTGGAAAGCAGGTTGAATTGCTGCAAAGAGCTGAATATCTCAGCTATGTGTGGAGTGGGAGACATCAGAGGTATTTGGTGCTGGCAGTAAATATTGAGGATGGTTCTTTGGACACCCTTGTGCCTTCCCTTAGGATTATTCCTCTGTCCTTTCAGTTCTTAATGAGATCTCTTGTGTCCGTTCACCTGGGAAGGGAGAGAAAAGCTTTCTGTACTGTGGCTTCTTTGTCTGGAAAACTCAAGAAAAGCTTGTGCGATCAGCCAGAAGGCCACAAGTGCGTAGAGACATCATGGTGCAGAGAATTTGCCCAGAAGCATCCCCAGGTCCCAGCCTGCTTCTGCTTCTTTTGCAGTCAGGACAAAGACATCAGGCTTTGGGAAAGGCAGCCCTGTGTGTTCACCCTTGGTGCAGTACCAGGGGAGAATAACAGTCCTGGCTTTCCTAGCAAGGCTGCAGCTTTGTACTTCTGGGCCTGATATCTCCTTTGCAGGCTAACAGAGTGCCTCTTCTTGTGTCCCTGGTGACTCCTGGATCTGAGTGGAGCCTCTCAAAGACATGGTGCTGGCAAGCCCAGCACAGCACATTCTGCCTTGCCCAGACGGCTGTGCTTTGTTGAGTTTTGCCAAGTATCATTTTTCTTTTAGCTCCTTGTTCCTGGATTTAATAAATCCAGAACTATCTACTCTCCACTAGAGCCAGAATCCTCCCACCATCAAACATGCCCCATTTTATGCCTTCCCTATCTGACAAGGAAAATAATCTCCCCTACTTTTCTCCTTCATGCTTCCCTGGCTAAATCCTGAAGCCCTAATCCTGTTTGCATGCTCTGTTCCAGGGCTCTGTCTCCACGGGAGTAACATAATCCTGCAGTAAATCTAGTGGGTCCAGAGAGACACATACATACGGACAAAGGCAGGGCTGCTGCCATCCTTGGCCTTCTCCTCTGCCTCCCCCAGTCACTTTCTTTACCTCCCCAAGAAATCGCATAGTGGCTAAGCAGCACAATAAATAAAGCAGGAGAGAGGTTACCTCCTGTCCCTTCCCTGACTTGCTGCCTCTTCAACCTCATGATGCTTTTTGTCTCCCTGTCCTTCCCTCCCTTCACTCCAAACTGCTGTTGGCACAATTCCCATACCCACTGGAACTAAAGCAGCTTCAGAAATCCCCCCATCACTCTGCGGCGATTCCAGTGCGTCAGAAATGCAATTTTAAGTGTCAGTGTGGAGCTTTCATGTGTGTGCACATGGAAAACTTGCCCAATCCTCCTCTAGCCTAGACATCATCTCCCACCACTTGCTTTCTGCAGCAAATTAATTAAGCAGGTCAGCTTTCATTGATTATGAATTTAACTTTACATGTAGACCTGCCGACTGAACTAAAACGGAAGTAAACATAAAGTATATGGGGAGACGCTGGGCAGCTTTCTGATGCAGTAGTGAAAATGAGTTCCCTTGACTGCGTCTTGAAAGGTGCTTTTAATTTGTTAATGGTTTTTCCATTTGTCTTCTGGCTCCGTCACCCTTCAGCGTGTGTGCATGCGCGTGTGCATGTGTGCTCTCTGCTGAGGGTGTATCTATCTAACTCCCTAGATCACAGCCAGATTTTTTTTTTTCTGCTGGTGTAAATTACCGTGACTTCTTATACTTCGATGGCGATATGTTGATTTACACCATTCGAAGACTTGGCTCAAAATATGTGCTGAGTGGGATGGGAAGCAGATAGGATGGGAGGAATAGCAATGTTCTATTTTGGTAAGGGGGAAGAAATCTTTGCTTTCTTGGCGCTCCCCATTTCACACATTTTTCTGCTAGTTCTTCCCATGCTGTAAGTGCTAATCTGAGGCAGGATGCAGAGCCTGTTCAAGACAGTGGGACTCTCTCCACAGTCTGCTTGGACTCTGGGGTCAGCATTTTCAGTGCAGAGAAATGGTGTATTCAGGGTCAGACCGTGGTCAGCAGCATCAGGACCTGCAGGATCATGATGCTTTTCCACTTGGGAAGGAGGCTGAAAGGCCAGGCACGTGGGAGAACCCCACTTCTCTAACAGCACTAAGCACCTGCCCTCTGAAAATGGCTCCCTTTTATTATGCTGAACTGGGTGCAAAGCAATTACTTGCTATGATCAGTCTATGATCAGTTGGGGCTTTTCAGAACCAAGGTTCACTGGGTCAAGTCCTGCCAATGAGGCTGATAGTAGACCTGGAAGGTTTTTTTTTTTCTGCCCTCATAAAATGGCAGTCTGGAGTGTCAAGGTCCTGATTCAGAGCTACATAGCTTGTTGAATGTGATCCAGTCTGCAGAAATTACTGGTCCCCAAATCTAAAGCAGAATTGAGGTTGCTCTCCTTGGAAGCAGTGGTTGGGACTAAGGTGATGTAAGAGATGCTTTCAGCAATGCATGTGGTAGTGATAAAGTTTTTGGGCTCAGTCCTGCTTCTGCTTTCTGTCAAGCTTGACTTTGCAGAAGTCAGCAACAAATTACGCTGGTGTAAATTTGGATTCTGGCCCCTGATGCTCATATGTGTGAAGTGAGCTAAAAAAGAACAGAACTGGAAATATGTTAAACCAAAAAGAGCAGCAAACCTCATCAGTGACTGTTAAACATGCTGGTCCATATGCAACCTTTGGCTCATGGAGTCTTCAAACTGCTGATTGTGGAAAGTGAAGAGAGGTTGCCAGGAGAAGGCTCCCCCAGGCTTGCTGCCTGTGGGCATCTGCTGGGGCCACCATCAGACACTGCCCCCTGGGACAGAGGGACCTTTCAGTTGACCTGATGTGCTGTTCCTCACACTAAAATAGTTGTGCTGGCTCAGATAAACATTTCCTGTCCTCCGGTGTTAGGTT
>NW_010412932.1:47033-47444 GCF_000710305.1 Buceros rhinoceros silvestris | reverse complement strand
CAGTAAGGTGTTGTGTGTCAGCTTCTGTGTGTTGACATAAAGCTGGAGGCTTCGCTGTGGTGTGGAAATGTATCCTTTCAGCCTGTGTGTGTTCCACAGGTTTACAAGACACACGCACTCACACACACATTCCTGGAGAGTGTTTCACAGTAACCACTCCTCTTATAGCCCTCCTGCTGGAAAAAAGGGTATTTGGTGTCTGCTGAGCAAGGGAAAGGTTGGCAAGTGGGGTCAGACAGGATAAAATAGGATATTAAAAACACATAAACCATGCTGTGTTGCTAAACGGTAGCAGCATGATATATATTCTCCAGATTAGCATTTCTGCTCAAGTTCACATCAACCCCAAATCCCAATTACCAGCCAGATTTGCAACCAGAGCCCTCTGTGGGGTGGCTGCTCCCTGCCCAG
>NW_010412932.1:44838-46906 GCF_000710305.1 Buceros rhinoceros silvestris | reverse complement strand
TGGACTGGACGGGGTTGCACCGGGGCAGCCCAGAGCTGGTTGTGGTGCTGCAGACAGCCACTGTCCCTCTCTGCCAAGACCCTCTGCATGCTCTGGTGAGCTGGATCCTGGGAGAAGAGCAATGACACGTGCCATCTGCAGGCCTAGAGTGGTGGGATGCTTACAAAATGCTTCTTACCCACTATTCAAGGTGAGAGGCCCGGATACAGCCTCACCCCTTTTTCTGTCCCAGATCAGGGTTGAATTGTTTGAGTCTTGCCTCCAACAGAAGGAGATCAGTGCCAGAAATTTCTCTCTCCTGCTTCGCTCTGAGATAAACTTAGCGGAAGCTCCTGTGCTTAGCACAGCATATGCAGGGTAGGAGGCTGCAGAAGAGCCCAGGCAACACCTCAGCAACACCTCAGCACCTGGCTGAGGTCGGAGGATGTTCTAACCCTGTCCTGAGAGCCTGTGTGCTTGGGGGGGAAGTGGACAATACCTCCAATATCAGTCTGTGAGCTTTAGTGCTTTGTGCTGGAAGCAGAGAAAGGATTGAAAATTACCCTCAAGATGGTTATTTCCTCTTTCCCCCCTCTTCTTCTTCCCCACTATAGCTCTGCAGCCTGAAACAGAAGTATCCAGTCCTCGTCCAGCCTATTAAAATAATGGGCAGGAGGGGTGGATCTAACATCCATCTGGTAGTTATTGATTATGGCCATCTGGTAAGGCAGCATATCAGATCAGATCATAAACTCTCCCAAAAAGCTGTCTCTTTGTGGCAGGCTGCATGTGCATGAGAGAGGCAGGGGCAAAGGGCTGGCTGGGATAGCAGCTTGTCGCCCTCGGCAGAAGCGGCATCCTCCCTGCTTGTTCCGCTGCTTGCACACCCTGTTTGCTGGTGGAGCTCTGTGTGAGGATGTGTCAGGATGACAGCTCATTTACCCACGTTGAGGAGGCAAGACCTCACACAGCATTCAGGGATGTCTGGCCTTTTGCAGTAGAGTTGCTCTTGGTTTGGGGGCAAGCTCAAACCAACTGTGGCCTGATAGCCGGAGGTGCCATGAGGCAGCGGGGCAGTAAGCTCCTGGATCTCCTGTCTGATAGGCAAGTCCGCCCCCCGTGCTGTCCTGCCAACAGCTCAGCTCGCCAGGCCTGCTCCTGGTTGCTTGCCCTGGCCAGAGTCTGGCCCTGCCCAGAAAGCCTCTCCTTGATTTTCCCTGCTGAAATTATTTTGACTGCTGATCTGGTTATTTCTTTCTGCTTGGTGAGGACATAACTGTATTTGTGCCCTTTGTCCCTTGCAGACATGCTCCTGGTTGCTTGCCCTGGCCAGAGTCTGGCCCTGCCCAGAAAGCCTCTCCTTGATTTTCCCTGCTGAAATTATTTTGACTGCTGATCTGGTTATTTCTTTCTGCTTGGTGAGGACATAACTGTATTTGTGCCCTTTGTCCCTTGCAGACATTTCAGGCCAACGAGGATGCCACAGAGGTCGTTCTCAACAAGATCCACAGCCCGGTGCTCACACGCTTTGTGCGCATCCGTCCCCAGAGCTGGTACAATGGCATCGCCCTGAGGCTGGAGCTGTATGGCTGCCGCATCACCGGTGAGAGTCCCCTCCTCGGCCTTCCTCTCTGTCCCTTTGACAGCCTGTGACAGGGTGCTGTCCCCTGCAGCTTTCATAGCTGCTTGGGGTGGGATTGGTGACTCCCTGAACAGCATGGAGGCACCCATCCCAAGGGAGTACTTGGGAGGACGGGCACCCAGGCCCCAGAGGCAAGGCAGGGAGAAAACACCCAGTGCTGATGCTGGTTTAGTGCCCAGAGCTTAAAGCTGTGAGGAAAGCCACAAGCACCCCCTTCAATCACCCCCACTGTTCATGCCTTTTCCTCCCCTGCAGATTCTCCCTGCTCCAACTTGCTGGGAATGCTTTCCGGCCTCATCCCTGACTCACAGATCTCAGCCTCTTCCATCAGAGGCTACGACTGGTCTCCCAGCATGGCCCGCCTCGTGAGCAGCCGTTCAGGCTGGTTTCCCCGTGTCCCTCAAGCCCAGCCTGGGGAGGCGTGGCTGCCGGGGGGCATTGGGGCGC
>NW_010412932.1:35640-44759 GCF_000710305.1 Buceros rhinoceros silvestris | reverse complement strand
CAGCCGTTCAGGCTGTTTTCCCCTGGTCCCTCAAGCCCAGCCTGGTGAGGAGTGGCTGCAGGTGGATCTTGGTGTCCCAAAGAATATCAAAGGCGTTATTATCCAGGGGGCTCGTGGAGGGGACAGCATGACCGCCACTGAGTCCCGCTCCTTTGTGAAGAAGTTTAAGGTGGCCTACAGTATGAATGGAAAGGACTGGGACTTCGTCCGGGACCCCAAAACAATGCAAGCCAAGGTAGGCACTGCCTGGAGCAACTGCAAAATAAGATATGTTTCTGGCTACCTTCAGTCTGCCTGATGGGGTCTTGGGAAATTAGCTCTCTCCCCACTTGTGAGACTTTGGGAGTTTGGGTTGTCATCATGAAATCCCAGGTTGTGTCCCCTGGTCCTGCTCCTAAGCTGTGCTAGGGACTGTAGGTTCCACCTTGCTTCAGGGATGGCAATTTCCCTTCATTTCTTACTGTGGACCAGACCTGGGGATGTGAACAACACCCTGTGGTCCTCCCAGCTCCTGTAGGTCAGAGCCCACAAGATGCAGCGTTCAGTGTTTGACACAAACTAATTACTTATGGGAAAAGATGTTGCTGTTGTGGCTTGCACCTCTGGAAGAGGAAGATGAATCACAACTTCTCTTTGGGAAATGTGCTCTATCTCAAGTCCCTTTTGCCACACTGGTGTGACTCTGAAATTCCCTGTGTTTTTCCCATATCTTTGGAGTTCCCCATAATCTTCCTACTTAGCAGTATGGGAGTGGCAGGAGGCTTGAGCAATAAGTGAATTCCCTGCTACTGCCTGTTCTGGTTTCACACAGCCTCATCTGGTTCTGAAAATTTGAGCAAGTTTTTATTTTTTCTGCATATGAGTCTTAGAAGGCCTGATACTATCTATAGCCCTCTGTTTATTCCCCACAGACTTGAGTTTGTGCATGTAAGTTGAAAAGCAGGAGTACTTGGACTGTGAGGAAAACTGAGCGTTTAGTCTATCCTAGAATATGCAGTAGCTCATTTATTTGCCAAAGGACAAATCTGATCTTATTTATATGTGAAGTTAGTGAATATTCCCCAGGCTTCTCCTACGTGGCTTGGATCAGAATCTAACCCCTGGACATAAAGCAGAGGCCAAGAGAGATTGTGCAAGTTTCTTAGAAACAGCCTATCTGGTCCTCTTGAAACTGAGGAGGAACAGCCCGATTTCTGCTCAGCTGGACATGGTGGCCTGGAGTCAGACAGCTAAACTATTTCAAACTGCGGCTGTATCCTGCCAGACCCAAATTACAAGTCTGGTGGAGAGCATCTGGGATGCACACTTGCTTTTTTCTTTCTCTCCCTCTCTCTGTAGCTTTTTGAAGGCAACATCCACTATGATATCCCTGAAGTCCGGAGGTTTGACCCTGTTCCTGCCCAGTATGTTCGAGTGTACCCAGAGAGGTGGTCCCCAGCGGGAATAGGAATGCGCCTGGAGGTGCTGGGCTGTGACTGGACAGGTAGGAGCTCCTGCACCTCTGCCCACTGGCTCCATCGGGGCCATGGCAGGCACTAAACCAGCAAGATGCAAGAGAGTGAGGTTATTGCTCTCCTTGCTGTCCTACCTCAGGGCCATGCTGTGGCAGGGAGACTGCAGCCCTGAAGGCAGGACCTGCAGTGTGGCCTGACCCCATCTTTTTACTTCCACCTTAAAAAGATCTGGCCTTGGTGTGGGCTGTAGCAGCAATGTTTGGACCCCCGTCCAAGTTTTCACACAGAGCCCTGTGCGGTATGTGTCCTCAACTCCCTTCTCCCTCCTTTCAGATCTTTTATCTGGATGTTGTGCAAGCTTCCCCAGGCCCTGTGTTAGATAACATTAGGAATTTTTAATCCAAGTGGTTAAGATATAAAGTAGGGAGAGAAGCAGAGGTGCAGAAGAGGGGTGCAGTGATTACTGCAGGTACCGTGAGCTGCCACAATAAGACTTTGCTGTAAAAGCAACTGTCCCTTCTCAGTGAACCCCATGAGGAAATCCTTTTGCAGTCAAGGCTGGGGATTAAACTCTATGATGTCTCTACAACATCCCTAAGACCAGGGAAGTTTGTTCACTTTTGCTCGCCTGTTTTTTCACAAGTGGTATGCCTTGCAGCCACCATTGTTTTCAATGCAGAGGTGAAAACTGTCTAACGCACTCGCTGGGATCAATAGTGCTTGTGCCTCTGAACCTCTGAGGCTCAATGGTGATTGTTTGCTCCATGGTTTCACTCCCAAAAGCCAAAAATGCACCCAACAGCTCATTGGTTGTGATGCTAGCTTTTACTGCCAGGGGCTAGTTGCACCTTTTTAAAATCTACTTCATTTTTTAATAATCAGCTTAAATCTGAATCTGGTATCCAGATGTCAGTGATAAAGAGGTATGATTTCCGTTTTATAAACACACCTGTAGAAGGCATTTTCTTGTAAGAATTCCCATTTTAGGAAGCTTTGAAGACGTAGAGCTTTTTTTCAACCTTTTGTGGAGTCTTACTGCCCTTTCCTCCTGTGATGTGCAGCAAGATGCATTACAAACATTTAACAGCAAATCACGCAACACACATACGCACAATTAATAATTTGTCACTTTTGAAGTCACTGGCAAATCTACCCCTGGACTGGGAATCCACTGTAAATTACCTAAACCTTAAATCAAGATTAGATCTTAATTTAAATATTTCAATATCTTTGGGATGTTGTAGGAGAAGCTGTCACCGTGGCTTTCATGCAAGCACTGGGAGCTGAAGCTCTGTGCAGAAGTGGTCAGGCAGCTTCCATATCGCTGCTTCCTGCAGCTCCTGGGGGTCTCCAGCTGCCAGATCTCTGCAGACCATTGCTGTCTGGTGCATTACAGCACTGCATCACTGCCACAAAGGGAGACAGTCATGCAAGACCTCTGATCACAAACATGTCAGCCCCCTCCACTGCACTCCTCCAAAGTGGAGAATAAGAGAAGTTTGGCATCCTCAACTTCTTGTGCTATTTTTGGTCCAAATTTTCTTTTACAGCTATGTCCATACTCAATTTCCATATCAGCAGCAACAGCCCGTTTTTGTTTTCCAGGCGGGGTGCTTTATGGTCATTTCCCAGTGTGGCTGTCTAATCATTTGCACGTTGTAATGTTTAAAACTCAACTGCCAAATCATAAATATTCGTAGCTTTATTGATCTACAGGCATTCAGCTTTGTAATCAGTAATCGGAGCAGGGCTTGTGATCTTGTGGATTCACCATGTTATAAAAAGCATTTTTATCCCTGGTGCAACCTGGGGAGTAGAGATAACCCATAGCATTATCTGCATGCTAAATCCTGGCTGGCTACATGCAGCAGTCCTTGACAATGCCAAGAGACAGCCCTTCTTTTGCTGGGAGGACCCAGGCACGTTACAAAACTTGCTGTGAAAACCCAGGCAACTGCACTTGCTTGGGAACAAGATTAAGAGATGGATTAAAACAAACTGATTGAAAATATTTTCAAGTGAGGGCCTAAGCCCATGTGTACCCTGCCCAACTGTTTCTATTTCTAATCAGCAACACACATCTTAACAGGTAACTTAACAGCAATTGGGCTCGCAAACTAGTTGGCTAGTAACTCAAAAATTGGGAAGCAGGCGGCCAGCAATTGGCTTCTTTCAAGGACCTGCCAAAATTATTCCTCTGAAGAGTGGAGATTGATGAATGTTCACTCGCAGCTGGCTTTCTCTCCTTTGAAGTTCCCAACATCTGGTTTCAATTGCTTAGTGACTTTGCATTTTGATCAGCAGTTACCACCAGTTGCACAGACACTTGCTGGGCCAGGGAGAGAGAAAGTGAGCAAGCAAGACCTCTCTTTTTCACTTTCTATTTCACACATCATGTTCTCCTCCCTGGTATTTTCATTATCTCTTGTAACCATCGTGTTGTGCCTCTGCCATGGTAACTGATTTTTCAAGATATATTTCTGCAGCTTGTCCAGGGCAATGTAACACTGTTGATTTACATCCTCTCAGCATCTGTGTCCCGTATGGGACTTGGCTTTCAAGGTCCTTCCACATTGTCACATTTCAGCCATAAATCGCAATATACAAGAACAACAAGCTAAAAAAAATGTACCAGCTCTAAATAACTTGCAGCTTTTGATATGTTGCCCTCACCTGCTGCTTTTCTTTTTTTTTCTTTTCATTTTTTATGACATTTTTCTGTGTCTGGCTGCTTGCAATTTGCTTCTCGGTTGCATTTGGAGTTTTATGGGGTTGTAACGAATTTGAACTTAGAAATTAAAAGTCTTTGAGGTTATTTGGTATTTTATCGTGAACAAAAGACAGCCACTGGGAAAAAAAAAAAAGTAAAAAAAAACCCTGAGAGTTTATGGCAACATGTTTAATAGCAGGGAAATAAAAGGGTAGAAAGGAGCCTATGGAAAATATTCAGTGTATTTAGCCATTTCCTCCTGCTTCTGGCTTTATTAAATGATATCCTGAAGGGTGCCAACAAAGAAACACAATCACACATAACTGAGCAAAGCAGCCTCTTTTTTAAAGTGGAAAGAATCAAGCCTGCTGCACTCCAGTTAACGCAACTGTAAAAGGAGAGACTGCTGGAACCTAATGTCTTTTACCGTTAATCTTAATATCCTTCCCTTTCTTGCTTAAATTTCCCCTGACACCTGCTTGGAGATTGTTTCACATGGGCCGTGTTGGAAAGAGGGAAATTGGACAGAGACCCTTTGAAAGCATAGTCAGGAGCCTGGAGTGTGAAACCGGATGCTTTCTGCAGCGAGCCAGAGCACACTAGGGGATCCTCTGGGTCCATTTGCGTTTACATCATTTGCGGGTTTGAGTGACTTGTTTTATAAATTGGCACAATTGGTGAGAATGTTGTGTGTGTTTTTTTAATGTGTCGTGTGCCTTTATGAAAGAAAAAGGTCTTCTTCCTGTGATGTCTCTTATCCAGTAATGACAGCTAAGCGGATTGACACCACCAGTGTAGATTAAAATATTAAGAGCAAAAGTAGCATGTATGTCTAGAGGAGATTCTTGTCCAATGGGAACTCTAAATCAAAGGAGCCCCCATGTGGAAACAGCCAGTTCACTTGAAGTTCAAACCATGCTGACATTTGTAGCATGTGGAAATTTCATGGTATTCTTGTTCTACCTCTTCCTGCCATTATAAGAACACGTGAAAAATGATTTTTTTCCTTTCTTTCCTCCTGCCTGGCTTTTTGTATTGTCTATTGCAAATAGCATCTCTGCTCCATTTCTTTCAGATGTAAAGCCCACTGCAGAGACGCTGGTGCCCACTTTGAAAAGCGAAGAGACCACCACCCCGTACCCAACTGATGAAGAAGCAACTGAGTGTGGTGATAGCTGTGGAGAAGAGGAGGGTATGTATCAGAGCAGCCCATCTTTATCTCAACAAACAATGGGTTTAGACCTAAGCAAATACTCTTATCTTCCCATTAGCTCCTATACATGGGACTGATTCCTGGAAAGCTTCGAGTAATATTATTAGTGATAAGCCAAGATTAAAAAAAAAAAAACGAACCAAACAAAACCTGCCAAAATCTGATAAGTTACATCAAGGAAGGATGCAAGAGCAAGAGATAGCAGTTAATTCAGTCCCTAGGGTATGAGACTTGAAGAGCTGCTCTCCCAGCTTCCTGACATGACCTGAAGAAACTCATTTAGTGTCCTGTTTAGAGCCACCTCTGTTCCAGATCCCCTTGGCTGGGTGTCATAAATTCAGAAGGTGATTCTGGGGAGAGGTTCAGACTGCCTGGTTTGCAGGGCTTCTTTTGCAGAGGTCACAACTGTGCGAGTAAAACATGACACATAGAGAAGGCTGATGTCCTGAAGACCTGTCTGTTAAGGATAATCTTCCCTAATATCAGCAACTTAAAATTTAGGAGGACAGTTCAGGCTCCTTGTGCAGGCAGCAGTGAGAGGGAGACACTAACTCCAAGTGGAAGTTTGTCCTCCCTGTCTTAGATGGCTGTCAGATGTACAGGGAATGGTTTGGTATCTGTGGCGCTGGCCTACCTCTTCTGACCATAGAAGAGGCTGAATGTTAGTTTAGACTGCATGCTGTACTTGTTAAGAGCTGGTGCTGGGGACTAATCTTCTCTGCCTCAGATCCCTACGTCTGAAAGCAGATGTTGTATTCTTCTGCTCCTTGCAGGGGGCGTGTGAGCATATAATGCTTGTGGAATGTTCAGATTAAGGGGAGAGTGGTTGGCACAGCTGTGCAGAGTTAGTTGTACAGTGCAGTGTGCAGGAGATGCATGCCCCTGGGCATGACAGCAGGGCCTGGGCCTCAGCGCTGGGGCTGGGGCATTTACACAAGGACTTCAACAAAAAATCTCATGAGGAAAAGCTATCCTTTGAGATAGCTCCAAGGACTTCCATTACTTGAGCTTTCAGTCCCAGAGAAAAAATTAATGGGTTTTAAAATAAATAAATTTTAAAAAGAGCACTAATTGGTTTTTTTCACACCTCCCATTGGGATTTTGCTGTGTGAGGTTCAGTTCTGGAAATGCAAGTTGCAGAAGTAGCTCAAAGGATATGATTCTCATCACTTTGCCTCAATAATAAGTCTGTGCAACTGTGCTACCACTGAGGCACTTGGGAAACTGCTGAGAGGAAATTTAAGCCAGTAATAGTCTCTGCAACGAAACGATTCCTGGGTGCAGTCCAGGGCAAGAAAGTGAGTAGAGAGAGTATGCTGTGGAGCATGGAACCGGCCTCTCCGTCCACTTCCATCAGATTTAGCAACAGTTTGCATTCTCATACTTCATAAACAATGAATGTGTTTGGCTGGACAATCAGATTTATGACATCCAAACAGAAACAATGCTGCTCTCCAGGGTATGAGGTTAGACTGGAATAAAAGGATCCATGATCTGCATTGTTTTATTTCAGAGGGAGAACATGTAAAGAAAGCCCTCTGCCCCTTGCAGCAAAGTTTCCCTGATGCCTATCACTTGAGTCACTCACCTCCTTCTAGCTATCGCTCATTTTGTGGGCACTGTGATTTAAAACTTCCTCTTTGTTCAGGAAAAACCCGGCCTATAATTGGGCTCTGACGTGTGTGCCCATGAAGTGCTTCGGATGGTCTCAGACATTATGGCTGCTGCCCTGACGGAAGGAGCCAGCAGCTGCCTTGCTGCTACATGCAGTCCTGGGCATGTGCCCTCCTGCCCACAGACCTGTCTCTGCAGAAAGGCTCTCCAGAGCTTTTAAAGCTGTTGACATGGGGGAATTAACTCTGCTCCTGTTTCACAGATCAAAAGTTAAATGACTCGCCGAAAGACCATGTGGTGAGTCCACAGCACAGCTAGAAATAGAGGCTGGCTCCTTTCACTCAGAATCCAAAAGCTTGAGCTCATGGTGGCCCCACGTTTCCCCTGGTAGCATTTCCACAAGAAGGTAGGAAGTGGTGAGTGACAGCTCGCCACATTGATAGACAGCTCCCGTCTGGTGCAAGTGGCTAGATCTGTCACTCAGGAGCTGGGTTTCTGGAGCACTTGAGATTCTCCTTTTGGAGCCAGAGCAGGAACTGATGAGCACAGGGCACTCAGGAAGCACTCTTCCCTGACATTTAAGAAGGCATTTAATATGTGACTGCTCTAGGGGATGAAGGAAAGGTGCTGATTAGAGCCTGGAAGCATTTGGTGCTTGCTTTTATATTTGCTTAGTTTGGTGGATTAGCTGCAGGACATGGTGTGAGCATTTTGATGATGCAGAACTTAAGGCTGATCCCTGGAGCTGATGAAATGTGAGGTAGGCTAAAAGCATCAGTGTGAGTGAGATTTCATGCTTATCTTCAGTATTTGTGGTTTGCCAACTACTTTAGGTTTGGGTGCTTTTTTAATAGCAACCCTTCATAAGTAGGTTGGTTTTTATTTTGCTTCTATTTCTTTTTATAAGATTTCCACCTCCCTGCAAACTTCAACTGCAACTTTGATCTCCCTGAAGACCTCTGTGGTTGGTCACACGACTTGGCAACGGGTTATAAGTGGTCCTTTCGGCCTACAAGCACCTGGACTGGCAACTCTGAACCAAACCCCGAGACTGAGCCTGGTAAGATGGTTAACAGCATATCAAAGCAGTGAAGAGGGAGTCAATGGGACTTTCTCCATGTGAACAGTATGACTGATTATTCCGCAACTATCAGGAGTCAGGAAGGCTGTGCAGAGTTGAACATTTTATTTTGTGGACGCTTTCAGATGCTTTGCTATATGGTTCGTGACTTATTTATAGGGCTGTGACCACTGGTAGTGACTTACACTATCTTCTTGAGATAGCCTTGAATCAGACAGTGGACTTTGAAACTCCTACAACTGTGCAGGTTTGTCCATGGTTTGTTCCATGTCCTGCTCCAAAAATCCTCTATAGGACCCAATGCTCTTTTCCCCAAAAGTCATTTCCTCTTTTGTTAGAGCTGCATTTCTTCCTCCCATATGTTGCTTGGATTGCCTATAGTCTGCAGCTATTCTGCACTCTGGGCTTTCATAGGCCGCATTTCAGCCTCTTGCAAGTGAAGGTTGAGCTAAGCTCTAAGAATGCTGAAATATTCCAGCTTCTTGCTATTTGACTTTTGCTCTTTTTCTCTTCTGTGCTTTGGAAGCAGAAGATTTGCATGAGCGTGGCAGACCCTAATTTATGAAGGACCTCACTGAGATCTGCAGGCATGGGTTGGAAAGGATCCTGCCTCTGGCAGTGTGGTTGATAGATCGAGTTCTTCAGCTTCAAATCTTGGAACTCACTGCAGGAATAGTGCCCTTTCCTTACTCTCATTGACTTTGTGGCATGGGTAGCATGAAGAACATTTGCCAGTTTCCTTATAACAGTAGACTCTGCCGCTATAGCATCACTTCTTCTCACTATCAGTCATTGCTTATGAAACTCAAGGCTCCCCCAGGAAGAGCTGGCTGATCTTACCTGTCTTCAGCTCTGCTTTGATGCCCAGTAACTGCAGCATCTGCATGCCATGTGCTCAGGGAGCCATGCACGCTGTGGGCTCCTCCCCACCACCCCCGCACCCCCCCAACCTGTAAGGTTGAGTCTTGAGATGCAAACATTCAGGAGAACCTGTTAGCCACCTGGCAGAGGTACTGGCCAGATTGGCAGGGGGTGCCGGCACGTTGG